>NC_057800.1:297230619-297242717 GCF_018294505.1 Triticum aestivum
TGACTGAAAAATAGCAAATGATGTCAGAACGTGGTGAAAATTGATGACCTCGTTTTGAATGGTGCATACGGAACACAAAAAAGTCTGGAGGTCAAATAAGTTTAAAAAAAATGAAGTGCCCGTGTAACAGATGAGTTCTCGTCCGAAACCCTAATACTCCGAAAGACATTGTCCAGTTTGTACACGAAGCGCGTCCAGTTTTTGCCATAACCCTCTCTACTATTTTGCACATGCCATGTGGGTGAAATGATGATACCATGCAAAGTTTCAACATTATCAGAGTTCATTTTGTAGTGATTTTCAATTTCACGGTCTTTTAGCTCTCTAAACAAATCGGTAAATGACTGAAAAATAGCAAATGATGTTAGAAAGTGTTGAAAATTGATGACTTCTCTTTGAATGGTGTATAGTGTATACGGAACTCAAAAAAAGTCTGGAGTTCAAATAAGTTTAAAAAATGAAGTGCCCGTGTAACAGATGAGTTCTTGTCCGAAACCCTGATACTCCAAAAGAGATTTTCCAGTTTGTACATGAAGTGTGTCCAGTTTTTGCCGTAACCCTCTCTACTATTTTGCACATGCTATGTGGGTTAATGATGATACCTTGCCAAGTTTCAACATTTTCAGAGTTTATTTTGTAGTGATTTTCAATTTCACGGTCATTTAGCTCTCTAAACAAATCGGTAAATGACTGAAAAATAGGAAATGATGTTAGAAAGTGTTGAAAATTGATGACTTCTCTTTGAATGGTGCATAGGAAAGCAAAAAAATGTCTGGAGTTCAAATAAGTTTACAAATAAAGTGCCCGTGTAACAGATGAGTTCTTGTCCAGAACCCTGATACTCCGAAAGAGATTGTCCAGTATGTACACGAAGCGCATCCAGTTTTTGCCATAACCCTCTCTACTATTTTTCACATGCCATGTGGGTGAAATGATGATACCATGCCAAGTTTCAACATTTTCAGAGTTCATTTTGTAGTGATTTTTAATTTCATGGTCATTTAGCTCTCTAAATAAATCGGTAAATGACTAAAAATAGCAAATGATGTTAGAAAGTGTTGAAATTGATGACCTCGCTTTGAATGATGCATACGGAACACAAAAAAAGTCTGGAGTTCAAATAAGTTTAAAAAAATGAAGTGCCCATGTAACTGATGAGTTCTCGTCCGAAACCCTGATACTCCGAAAGAGATTGTCCAGTTTGTACACGAAGTGTGTCCAGTTTTTGCCGTAACCCTCTCTACTCTTTTGCACATGCCATGTGGGTGAAATGATGATACCATGCCAAGTTTCTATCTTTTCAGAGTTCATTTTGTAGTGATTTTCAATTTCACGGTCATTTAGCTATCTAAACAAATCGGTAAATGACTGAAAATAGCAAAGGATGTTAGCAAGTGTTGAAAATTTATGACGTCGCTTTGAAAGGTGGATACGGAACGCAAAAAAAGTCTGGAGTTCAAATAAGTTTAAAAAATTGAAGTGCCCGTGTAACAGATGAGTTCTCGTCCGAAACCCTAATACTCCGAAAGACATTGTCCAGTTTGTACACGAAGCGCGTCCAGTTTTTGCCATAACCCTCTCTACTATTTTGCACATGCCATATGGGTGAAATGATGATACCATGCCAAGTTTCAACATTATCAGAGTTCATTTTGTAGTGATTTTCAATTTCACGGTCTTTTAGCTCTCTAAACAAATCGGTAAATGACTGAAAAATAGCAAATGATGTTAGAAAGTGTTGAAAATTGATGACTTCTCTTTGAATGGTGTATAGTGTATACGGAACTCAAAAAAAGTCTGGAGTTCAAATAAGTTTAAAAAAATGAAGTGCCCGTGTAACATATGAGTTCTTGTCCGAAACCCTGATACTCCAAAAGAGATTTTCCAGTTTGTACACGAAGTGCGTCCAGTTTTTGCCGTAACCCTCTCTACTATTTTGCACATGCTATGTGGGTTAATGATGATACCTTGCCAAGTTTCAACATTTTCAGAGTTTATTTTGTAGTGATTTTCAATTTCACGGTCATTTAGCTCTCTAAACAAATCGGTAAATGACTGAAAAATAGGAAATGATGTTAGAAAGTGTTGAAAATTGATGACTTCTCTTTGAATGGTGCATAGGAAAGCAAAAAAATGTCTGGAGTTCAAATAAGTTTACAAAAATGAAGTGCCCGTGTAACAGATGAGTTCTTGTCCGGAACCCTGATACTCCGAAAGAGATTGTCCAGTATGTACACGAAGCGCATCCAGTTTTTGCCATAACCCTCTCTACTATTTTTCACATGCCATGTGGGTGAAATGATGATACCATGCCAAGTTTCAACATTTTCAGAGTTCATTTTGTAGTGATTTTTAATTTCATGGTCATTTAGCTCTCTAAATAAATTGGTAAATGACTAAAAATAGCAAATGATGTTAGAAAGTGTTGAAATTGATGACCTCGCTTTGAATGATGCATACGGAACACAAAAAAAGTCTGGAGTTCAAATAAGTTTAAAAAAATGAAGTGCCCATGTAACCGATGAGTTCTCGTCCGAAACCCTGATACTCCGAAAGAGATTGTCCAGTTTGTACACGAAGTGTGTCCAGTTTTTGCCGTAACCCTCTCTACTCTTTTGCGCATGCCATGTGGGTGAAATGATGATACCATGCCAAGTTTCTATCTTTTCAGAGTTCATTTTGTAGTGATTTTCAATTTCACGGTCATTTAGCTATCTAAACAAATCGGTAAATGACTGAAAATAGCAAAGGATGTTATCAAGTGTTGAAAATTTATGACGTCGCTTTGAAAGGTGGATACGGAACGCAAAAAAAGTCTGGAGTTCAAATAAGTTAAAAAAAATGAAGTGCCCATGTAACAGATGAGTTCTCATCCGAAACCCTGATACTCCAAAAGAGATTTTCCATTTTGTACATGAAGAGCGTCCAGTTTTTGCCGTAACCCTCTCTGCTATTTTGCACATGCTATGTGGGTGAATGACGATACCATGCCAAGTTTCAACATTTTCAGAGTTCATTTTGTAGTGATTTTCAATTTCATGGTCATTTAGCTCTGTAAACAAATCGGTAAATGACTGAAAAATAGCAAATCATGTTAGAATGTGTTGAAAATTGATGACATCTCTTTAAATGGTGCATAGGAACGCAAAAACAATGTCTAGAGTTCAAATAAGTTTAAAAAAATGAAGTGACTGTGTAACAGATGAGTTCTCATCCGAAACCCTTATACTCCAAAAGAGATTTTCCAGTTTGTACACGAAGTGCGTCCAGTTTTTGCCGTAACCCTCTCTACTATTTTGCACATGCTATGTGGGTGAATGATGATACCATGCCAAGTTTCAACATTTTCAGAGTTCATTTTGTAGTGATTTTCAATTTCATGGTCATTTAGCTCTTTAATCAAATTGGTAAATGACTGAAAAATAGCAAATCATGTTAGAAAGTGTTGAACATTGATGACGTATCTTTAAATGGTGCATAGGAACGCAAAAACAAAGTCTGGAGGTCAAATAAGTTTAAAAAAATGAACTGCCAGTGTAACCGATGAGTTCTCGTCCGAAACCCTGATACTCCGAAAGAGATTTTCCAGTTTGTACACGAAGTGCATCCAGTTTTTTCCGTAACCCTCTCCACTCTTTTTCACATGCCATGTGGGTGAAATGATGATACCATGCCATGTTTCAACATTTTCAGAGTTCATTTTGTAGTGATTTTTAATTTCACGGTCATTCAGCTCTCTAAACAAATCGGAAATAATTGAAAAATAGCGAATGATGTCAGAAAGTGTTGAAAATTGATGATTTCTCTTTGAAAGGTGCATAGGAACGCAAAAAAATGTCTGGAGTTCAAATAAGTTTAAAAAAATGAAGTGCCCGTGTAACAGATGAGTTCTCGCTCGAAACGCTAATACTTCGAAAGAGATTGCCCAGTTTGTACACGAAGTGCGTCCGGTTTTTGCTGTAACCCTCTCTACTCTTTTTCACATGCCATGTGGGTGAAATGATGATACCATGCCAAGTTTCAAGATTTTCAGAGTTCTTTTTGTAGTGATTATCAATTTCACGGTCATTTAGCTCTCTAAATAAATCGGTAAATGACTGAAAATAGCAAATAATGTTAGAAAGTGTTGAAAATTTATGACATTGCTTTGAATGCTGCATTGGAAAGCAAAAAAAGTCTGGAGTTCAAATAAGTTTAAAAAAATGAAGTGCCCGTGTAACAGATGAGTTCTTGTCCGAAACCCTGATACTCTGAAAGAGATTGCCCAGTTTGTACACGAAGTGCATCCAGTTTTTTCCGTAACCCTCTCTACTCTTTTTCACATGCCATGTGGGTGAAATGATGATACCATGCCAAGTTTCAACCTTTTCAGATTTGATTTTGTAGTGATTTTCAATTTCACGGTCATTTAGCTCTCTAAACAAATCGGTAAATGACTGAAAAATAGCAAATGATGTCAGAACGTGGTGAAAATTTATGACCTCGTTTTGAATGGTGCATACGGAACACAAAAAAGTCTGGAGGTCAAATAAGTTTAAAAAAAATGAAGTGCCCGTGTAACAGATGAGTTCTCGTCCGAAACCCTAATACTCCGAAAGACATTGTCCAGTTTGTACACGAAGCGCGTCCAGTTTTTGCCATAACCCTCTCTACTATTTTGCACATGCCATGTGGGTGAAATGATGATACCATGCCAAGTTTCAACATTATCAGAGTTCATTTTGTAGTGATTTTCAATTTCACGGTCATTTAGCTCTCTAAACAAATCGGTAAATGACTGAAAAATAGCAAATGATGTTAGAAAGTGTTGAAAATTGATGACTTCTCTTTGAATGGTGTATAGTGTATACGGAACTCAAAAAAAGTCTGGAGTTCAAATAAGTTTAGAAAAATGAAGTGCCCGTGTAACAGATGAGTTCTTGTCCGAAACCCTGATACTCCAAAAGAGATTTTCCAGTTTGTACACGAAGTGCGTCCAGTTTTTGCCGTAACCCTCTCTACTATTTTGCACATGCTATGTGGGTTAATGATGATACCATGCCAAGTTTCAACATTTTCAGAGTTTATTTTGTAGTGATTTTCAATTTCACGGTCATTTAGCTCTCTAAAAAAATTGGTAAATGACTGAAAAATAGCAAATGATGTTAGAAAGTGTTAAAAATTGATGACTTCTGTTTGAATGGTGCATAGGAAAGCAAAAAAATGTTTGGAGTTCAAATAAGTTTACAAAAATGAAGTGCCCGTGTAACAGATGAGTTCTTGTCCGGAACCCTGATACTCCGAAAGAGATTGTCCAGTATGTACACGAAGCGCATCCAGTTTTTGCCATAACCCTCTCTACTATTTTTCACATGCCATGTGGGTGAAATGATGATACCATGCCAAGTTTCAACATTTTCAGAGTTCATTTTGTAGTGATTTTTAATTTCATGGTCATTTAACTCTCTAAATAAATCGGTAAATGACTAAAAATAGCAAATGATGTTAGAAAGTGTTGAAATTCATGACCTCGCTTTGAATGATGCATACGGAACACAAAAAAAGTCTGGAGTTCAAATAAGTTTAAAAAAATGAAGTGCCCATGTAACCGATGAGTTCTCGTCCGAAACCCTGATACTCCGAAAGAGATTGTCCAGTTTGTACACGAAGTGTGTCCAGTTTTTGCCGTAACCCTCTCTACTCTTTTGCACATGCCATGTGGGTGAAATGATGATACCATTCCAAGTTTCTATCTTTTCAGAGTTCATTTTGTAGTGATTTTCAATTTCACGGTCATTTAGCAATCTAAACAAATCGGTAAATGACTGAAAATAGCAAAGGATGTTAGAAAGTGTTGAAAATTTATGACGTCGCTTTGAAAGGTGGATACGGAACGCAAAAAAAGTCAGGAGTTCAAATAACTTTAAAAAATTGAAGTGCCCGTGTAACAGATGAGTTCTCGTCCGAAACCCTGATACTCCGAAAGAGATTGCCCAGTTTGTACACGAAGTTCATCTAGTTTTTGCCATAACCCTCTCTACTCTTTTTTACATGCCATGTGGGTGAAATGTTGATACCATGCCAAGTTTCAACCTTTTCAGAGTTCATTTTGTAGTGATTTTCAATTTCACGGTCATATAGCTCTCTAAATAAATCGGTAAATGACTAAAAAATAGCAAATGATGTCAGAACATGTTGAAAATTGATGACCTCGCTTTCAATGGTTCATACGGAACGCAAAAAAAGTCTAGAGTTCAAATAAGTTTAAAAAATGAAGTGCCCGTGTTACCGATGAGTTCTCGTCTGAAACCCTGATACTCCGAAAGAGATTGTCTAGTTTGTACATGAAGTGTGTCCAGTTTGGCCGTAATCCTCGACTCTTTTGCACATGCCATGTGGGTGAAATGATGATACCATGTCAAGTTTCTATCTTTTCAGAGTTCATTTTGTAGTGATTTTCAATTTCACGGTCATTTAGCTATCTAAACAAATCGGTAAATGACTGAAAATAGCAAATGATGTTAGAAAGTGTTGAAAATTTATGACGTTGCTTTGAATGGTGCATAGGAACACAAAAAAGTCTGGAGGTCAAATAAGTTTAAAAAAATGAAGTGCCCGTGTAACAGATGAGTTCTCGTCCGAAACCCTGATACTCCGCAAGAGATTGCCCAGTTTGTACGCGAAGTGCGTCCAGTTTTTGCGGTAACCCTCTCTACTCTTTTTCACATGCCATGTGGGTGAAATGATGATACCATGCCAAGTTTCAACCTTTTTAGAGTTCATTTTGTAGTGAATTTCAATTTCACGGACATTTAGCTCTCTAAACAAATAGGTAAATGACTGAAAAATAGCAAATGATGTCAGAACGTGTTGAAAATTAAATGGTGCATACGGAACGCAAAAAAAGTCTAGAGTTCAAATAAGTTTAAAAAAATGAAGTGCCCGTGTAACAGATGAGTTCTCGTACGAAACCCTGATACTCCGAAAGAGATTGCCCAGTTTCTACACGAAGTTCATCCAGTTTTCGCCGTAACCCTCTCTACTCTTTTTCACATGCCATGTGGGTGAAATGATGATACCATGCCAAGTTTCAACCTTTTCAGAGTTCATTTTGTAGTGATTTTCAATTTCACGGTAATTTAGCTCTCTAAACAAATCGGTAACTGACTGAAAAATAGCAAATGATGTCAGAACATTTTGAAACTTGATGACCTCACTTTCAATGGTTCATACGGAACGCAAAAAAAGTCAGGAGTTCAAATAAGTTTAAAAAAATGAAGTGCCCGTGTAACCGATGAGTTCTCGTCCGAAACCTTGATACTCAGAAAGGTATTGTCCAGTATGTACACGAAGCGCGTCAAGTTTTTTCCGTAACCCTCTCTACTATTTTTCACATGCCATGTGGGTGAAATGATGATACCATGCCAAGTTTCAACATTTTCAGAGTTCATTTTGTAGTGATTTTCAATTTCATGGTCATTTAGCTCTCTAAATAAATCGGTAAATGACTGAAAATAGCAAATGATGTTAGAAAGTGTTGAAATTGATGACGTCGCTTTGAATGGTGCATACGGAACGCAAAAAAAATCTGGAGTTCAAATAAGTTTAAAAAAATGGAGTGCCCGTGTAACAGATGAGTTCTCGTCCGAAACCATGTTACTTCGAAAGAGATTTTCCCAGTTTGTATATGAAGTGCGTCCAGTTTTTGTCGTAACCCTCTCTACTATTTTGCACATGCTATTGGGTGAATGATGATACCGTGCCAAGTTTCAACATTTTCAGAGCTTATTTTGTACTGATTTTCAATTTCACAATCATTTAGCTCTCTAAACAAATCGGTAAATGACTGAAAAATAGCAAATGATGTTAGAAAGTGTTGAAAATTGATGATGTCTCTTTGAATGGTGCATAGGAAAGAAAAAAAATGTATGGAGTTCAAATAAGTTTAAAAAAATGAAGTGCCCGTGTAACAGATGAGTTCTCGTCCGGAACCCTGATACTCCGAAAGAGATTGTCCAGTTTGTACACGAAGCGCGTCCAGTTTTTGCCGTAACCCTCTCTACTATTTTGCACATGCCATGTGGGTGAAATGATGATACCATGCCAAGTTTCAACATTTTCAGAGTTCATTTTGTAGTGATTTTCAATTTCACGGTCATTTAGATCTTTAAACAAATCGGTAAATGACTGAAAAATAGCAAATCATGTTAGAAAGTGTTGAAAATTGATGACGTCTCTTTAAATGGTGCATAGGAACGCAAAAAAAGTCTGGAGTTCAAATAAGTTTAAAAAATGAAGTGCCCGTGTAACAGATGAGTTCTCAGCCGAAATCCTGATACTCCAAAAGAGATTTTCCAGTTTGTACACGAAGTGCATCCTGTTTTTGCCGTAACCCTCTCTACTATTTTGCACATGCTATGTGGGTGAATGATGATACCATACCAAGTTTCAACATTTTCAGAGTTCATTTTGTAGTGATTTTCAATTTCATGGTCATTTAGATCTTTAAACAAATCGGTAAATGACTGAAAAATAGCAAATCATGTTAGAAAGTGTTGAAAATTGATGACGTCTCTTTAAATGGTGCATAGGAACGCAAAAACAAAGTCTGGAGTTCAAATAAGTTTTAAAAAATGAAGTGCCCGTGTAACCGATGAGTTCTCGTCCGAAACCCTGATACTCCGAAAGAGATTTTCCAGTTTGTACAAGAAAGTGCGTCCAGTTTTTGCCGTAACCCTCTCTACTCTTTTTCACATGCCATGTGGCTGAAATGATGATACCTTGCCAAGTTTCAACATTTTCAGAGTTCATTTTGTAGTGATTTTTAATTTCACGGTCATTCAGCTCTCTAAACAAATCGGAAATAATTGAAAAATAGCAAATGATGTTAGAAAGTGTTGAAAATTGATGACGTCTCTTTGAATGGTGCATAGGAACGCAAAAAAATGTCTGGACTTCAAATAAGTTTAAAAAAATGAAGTGCCCGTGTAACAGATGAGTTCTCGCCCGAAACGCTGATACTCCGAAAGAGATTGTCCAGTTTGTACACAAAGTGCGTCCGGTTTTTGCTTTGACCCTCTCTACTCTTTTTCACATGCCATGTGGGTGAAATGATGATACCATGCCAAGTTTCAGCATTTTCAGATTTGATTTTGTAGTGATTTTCAATTTCACGGTCATTTAGCTCTCTAAATAAATCGGTAAATGACTGAAAATAGTAAATGATGTTAGAAAGTGTTGAAATTGATGATGTCGCTTTGAATGGTGCATAGGAACACAAAAAAGTCTAGAGTTCAAATAAGTTTAAAAAATCAAGGGCCCGTGTAACAGATGAGTTCTCGTCCGAAACCCTGATACTCCGAAAGAGATTGTCTAGTTTGTACACGAAGTGCGTCCAGTTTTGGCCGTAATCCTCGCTACTATTTTGCACATGCCATGTGGGTGAAATGATGATACCATGCCAAGTTTCAACATTTTTAGAGTTCATTTTGTAGTGATTTTCAATTTCACGGTCATATAGCTCTCTAAACAAATCGGTAAATGACTGAAAATAGCAAATGATGTTAGAAAGTGTTGAAAATTTATGACATCGCTTTGAATGGTGCATAGGAACGCAAAAAAGTCTGGAGTTCAAATAAGTTTAGAAAAATGAAGTGCCCGTGTAACAGATGAGTTCTCGTCCGAAACCCTGATACTCCGAAAGAGATTGTCCAGTTTGTACACGAAGTGTGTCCAGTTTTTGCCGTAACCCTCTACTCTTTTGCACATGCCATGTGGGTGAAATGATGATACCATGCCAAGTTTCAACCTTTTCAGAGTTCATTTTGTAGTGTTTTTCAATTTCACGGTCATTTAGCTATCTAAACAAATCGGTAAATGACTGAAAATAGCAAATGATGTTAGAAAGTGTTGAAAATATATGACGTCGCTTTGAATGGTGCATAGGAACACAAAAAAAGTCTGGAGGTCAAATAAGTTTAAAAAAATGAAGTGCCCGTGTAACAGATGAGTTCTTGTCCGAAACCCTGATACTCCGAAAGAGATTGCCCAGTTTGTACACGAAGTTCGTCCAGTTTTTGCCGTAACCCTCTCTACTCTTTTTCACATGCCATCTGGGTGAAATGATGATACCATGCCAAGTTTCAACATTTCCAGAGTTTATTTTGTTCTGATTTTCAATTTCACGGTCATTTAGCTCTCTAAACAAATCGGTAAATGACTGAAAAATAGCAAATGATATTAGAAAGTGTTGAAAATTGATGATCTCTCTTTGAATGGTGCATAGGAAAGAAAAAAAAATGTCTGGAGTTCAAATAAGTTTAAAAAAATGAAGTGCCCGTGTAACAGATGAGTTCTCGTCCGGACCCCTGATACTCCGAAAGAGATTGTCCAGTTTGTACATGAAGCGCGTCCAGTTTTTACCGTAACCCTCTACTCTTTTGAACATGCCATATGGGTGAAATGATGATACCGTGCCAAGTTTCAAGCTTTTTAGAGTTCGTTTCGTAGTGATTTTCAATTTCACGGTCATTTGGCTCTCTAAACAAATCGGTAAATGACTGAAAAATAGCAAATGATGTTAGAACGTGTTGAAAATTGATGACCTCACTTTGAATGGAGCATACGGAACACAAAAAAAGTCTAGAGTTCAAATCGGTAAATGACTGAAAAATTGCAAATCATGTTAGAAAGTGTTGAAAATTGATGACGTCTCTTTAAATGGTGCATAGGAACGCAAAAGGTGCATAGGAACGCAAAAACAATGTCTGGAGTTCAAATAAGTTTAAAAAATGAAGTGCCCGTGTAACAGATGAGTTCTCGTCCGGAACCCTGATACTCTTAAAGAGATTGTCCAGTTTGTACACGAAGTGCGTCCGGTTTTTGCTATAACCCTCTCTACTCTTTTTCACATGCCATGTGGGTGAAATTATGATACCATGCCAAGTTTCAACCTTTTCAGAGTTCATTTTGTAGTGATTTTCAATGTCACGGTCGTTTAGCTCTCTAAACAAATCGGTAAATCACTGAAAAATAGCAAATGATGCCAGAACGTTTTGAAAATTGATAACATTGCTTTGAATGGTGCATACGGAACGCGAAAAAAGTCTGGAGTTCAAATAAGTTTAAAAAAATGAATTGCCTGTGTAACCGATAAGTTCTCGTCCGAAACCGTGATACTCCGAAAGAGATTATCCAGTTTGTACACGAAGTGTGTCCAGTTTTTGCCTTAACCCTCTCTACTATTTTGCACATGCCATGTGGGTGAAATGATGATACCATGCCAAGTTTCAACTTTTTCAGAGTTAAATTTGTAGTGATTTTCAATTACACGGTCATTTAGCTCTCTAAATAAATCGGTAAATGACTGAAAATAGCAAATGATGTTAGAAAGTGTTGAAAATTGATGACGTCGCTTTGAATGGTGCATATGGAACGCAGAAAAAGTCTGGAGTTCAAATAAGTTTAAAAAAATGAAGTGCTCGTGTAACAGATGAGTTCTCGTCCGAAACCCTGATACTCCGAAAGAGATTGTCCAGTTTGTACATGAAGTTTGTCCAGTTTTTGTCATAACCCTCTACTCTTTTGCACATGCCATGTGGGTGAAATGATGATACCATGCCAAGTTTCAACCTGTTCAGAGTTCATTTTGTAGTGATTTTCAATTTCACGGTCATTTAGCTCTCTAAACAAATCGGTAAATGACTGAAAATAGCAAAAGATGTTAGAAAGTGTTGAAAATTGGTGACATCTCTTTGAATGGTGCATAGGAACGCCAAAAATTGTCTGGAGTTCAAATAAGTTTAAAAAAATGAAGTGCCGTGTAATAGATGAGTTCTCGTCCGAAACCCTGATTCTCCGAAAGAGATTGTCCAGTTTGTACACGAAGTGTGTCCAGTTTTTGCCGTAACCCTCTACTCTTTTGCACATGCCATGTGGGTGAAATGATCATATCATGCCAAGTTTCAACCTTTTTAGAGTTCATTTTGTAGTGATTTTCAATTTCACGGTTATTTACCTCTCTAAACAAATCAGTAAATGACTGAAAATAGCAAATGATGTTAAAAAGTGTTGAAAATTTATGACATCGCTTTCAATGCTGCATAGGAACGCAAAAAATT
>NC_057800.1:297243192-297263068 GCF_018294505.1 Triticum aestivum
TGATGACGTCGCTTTGAATGCTGCATAGGAACGCAAAAAAAGTTTAGAGTTCATATAAGTTTTAAAAAAAGAAGTGTGCATGTAACAGATGAGTTCTTGTCCGAAACCATGATACTCCGAAAGAGATTGCCCAGTTTGTACACGAAGTGCGTCCAGTTTTTTCTGTAACCCTCTCTACTCTTTTTCACATGCCATGTGGGTGAAATGATGATACCATGCCAAGTTTCAACCTTTTCAGAGTTCATTTTGTAGTGATTTTCAATTTCGCGGTCATTTAGCTCTCTAAACAAATCGGTAAATGACTGAAAAATAGCAAATGATGTCAGAACGTGTTGAAAATTGATGACCTCGCTTTGAATGGCGCATACGAAATGCAAAAAAAGTCTGTAGTTCAAATAAGTTAAAAAAAATGATGTGCCCGTGTAACAGATGAGTTCTCATCCAAAACCCTGATACTCCGAAAGAGATTGTCCAGTTTGTACACGAAGAGTGTCCAGTTTTGGCCGTAATCCTCTCTACTATTTTGCACATGCCATGTGGGTGAAATGATGATACCATGCTAAGTTTCAACATTTTCAGAGTTCATTTTGTAGTGATTATCAATTTCACGGTCATATAGCTCTCTAAATAAATCGGTAAATGACTGAAAGAAGCAAATGATGTTAGAAAGTGTTGAAAATTTATGACGTTGCTTTGAATGGTGCATACGGAATGCAAAAAAAGTCTGGAGTTCAAATAAGTTTAAAAAAATGAAGTGCCCGTGTAACAGATGAGTTCTCGTCCGAAACCCTGATACTCCGAAAGAGATTGCCCAGTTTGTACATGAAGTTCGTCTAGTTTTTGCCGTAACCCTCTCTACTCTTTTTCACATGCCATGTGGGTGAAATGATGACACCATGCCAAGTTTCATCCTTGTCAGAGTTCATTTTGTAGTGATTTTCAATTTCACGGTGATTTAGCTCTTTAAACAAATCGGTAAATGACTGAAAAATAGCAAATGATGTCAGAACGTGTTGAAAATTGACGACCTCACTTTCAATGGTTCATACAGAACGCAAAAAAAGTCAGGAATTCAAATAAGTTTAAAAAAATGAAGTGCTCGTGTAACCGATGAGTACTTGTCCGAAACCCTGATACTCAGAAAGAGATTGTCCAGTATGTACACGAAGGGCGTCCAGTTTTTGCCATAACCCTCTCGACTATTTTGCACATGCCATGTGGGTGAAATGATGATACCATGCTAAGTTTCAACATTTTCAGAGTTCATTTTGTAGTGATTTTCTATTTCACGATCGTTTAGCTCTCTAAACAAATCGGTAAATCACTGAAAAATAGCAAATAATGCCAGAACGTTTTCAAAATTGATAACCTCGCTTTGAATGGTGCATACGGAACGCGAAAAAAGTCTGGAGTTCAAATAAGTTTAAAAAAATGAATTGCCTGTGTAACCGATGAGTTCTCGTCCGAAATCGTGATACTCCGAAAGAGATTGTCCAGTTTGTGCACGAAGTGTGTCCAGTTTTTGCCTTAACCCTCTCTACTATTTTGCACATGCCATGTGGGTGAAATGATGATACCATGCCAAGTTTCAACTTTTTCAGAGTTAAATTTGTAGTGATTTTCAATTACACGGTCATTTAGCTCTCTAAATAAATCGGTAAATGACTGAAAATAGCAAATGATGTTAGAAAGTGTTGAAAATTGATGACGTCGCTTTGAATGGTGCATATGGAACGCAGAAAAAGTCTGGAGTTCAAATAAGTTTAAAAAAATGAAGTGCCCGTGTAACAGATGAGTTCTCGTCCGAAACCCTGATACTCCGAAAGAGATTGTCCAGTTTGTACCTGGAGTTTGTCCAGTTTTTGTCGTAACCCTCTACTCTTTTGCACATGCCACGTGGGTGAAATGATGATACCATGCCAAGTTTCAACTTGTTCAGAGTTCATTTTGTAGTGAGTTTCAATTTCACGGACATTTAGCTCTCTAAACAAATCGGTAAATGACCGAAAATAGCAAATGATGTTAGAAAGTGTTGAAAATTGATGACGTCTCTTTGAATGGTGCATAGGAACGCCAAAAATTGTCTGGAGTTCAAATAAGTTTAAAAAAATGAAGTGCCGTGTAATAGATGAGTTCTCGTCCGAAACCCTGATTCTCCGAAAGAGATTGTCCAGTTTGTACACAAAGTGTGTCCAGTTTTTGCCGTAACCCTCTACTCTTTTGCACATGCCATGTGGGTGAAATGATCATACCATGCCAAGTTTCAACCTTTTCAGAGTTCATTTTGCAGTGATTTTCAATTTCACGGTCATTTAGCTCTCTAAACAAATCAGTAAATGACTGAAAATAGCAAATGCTGTTAAAAAGTGTTGAAAATTTATGACGTCGCTTCGAATGCTGCATAGGAACGCAAAAAATTGTCTGGAGTTCAAATAAGTTTAAAAAAATGAAGTGCCGTGTAACAGATGAGTTCTTGTCCGAAACCCTGATACTCCGAAAGAGATTGTCCAGTTTGTACACGAAGTGTGTCCAGTTTTTGCCGTAACCCTCTACTCTTATGCACATGCAATGTGGGTGAAATGATGATGCCATGCCAAGTTTCAACCTTTTCAGAGTTCATTTTGTAGTGATTTTCAATTTCACGGTCATTTAGCTCTCTAAACAAATCGGTAAATGACTGAAAAATAGCAAATGATGTCAGAACGTGTTGAAAATTGATGACGTCGCTTTGAATGCTGCATAGGAACGCAAAAAAAGTCTGGAGTTCATATAAGTTTTAAAAAAATGAAGTGTGCGTGTAACAGAGGAGTTCTCGTCCAAAACCCTGATACTCCAAAAGAGATTGCCTAGTTTGTACACGAAGTTCGTCTAGTTTTTGCCGTAACCCTCTCTACTATTTTTCACATGCCATGTGGGTGAAACGATGACACCATGCCAAGTTTCAACCTTGTCAGAGTTCGTTTTGTAGTGATTTTCAATTTCACGGTCATTTAGCTCTTTAAACAAATCGGTAAATGACTGAAAAATAGCAAATGATGTCAGAACGTGTTGAAAATGATGACCTCGCTTTCAATGGTTCATACGGAACGCAAAAAAGTCAGGAATTCAAATAAGTTTAAAAAAATGAAGTGCCCGTGTAACCGATGAGTTCTCGTCCGAAACCCTGATACTCAGAAAGAGATTGTCCAGTATGTACACGAAGGGCGTCCAGTTTTTGCCATAACCCTCTCGACTATTTTGCACATGCCATGTGGGTGAAATGATGATACCATGCCAAGTTTCAACATTTTCAGAGTTCATTTTGTAGTGATTTTCAATTTCACTGTCATTTAGCTCTAGAAATAAATCGGTACATGACTGAAAATAGCAAATGATGTTAGAAAGTGTTGAAAATTGATGACGTCGCTTTGAATGGTGCATACGGAACGCAAAAAAGTCTGGAGTTCAAATAAGTTAAAAAAATGAAGTGCCCGTGTAATAGATGAGTTCTCGTCCGAAACCCTGATACTCCGAAAGAGATTGTCCAGTTTGTACACGAAGTGCGTCCAGTTTTGGCCGTAATCCTCTCTACTATTATGCACATGCCATGTGGGTGAAATTATGATACCATGCTAAGTTTCAACATTTTCAGAGTTCCTTTTGTAGTGATTTTCAATTTCACGGTCATATAGCTCTCTAAATAAATCGGTAAATGACTGAAAGTAGCAAATGATGTTAGAAAGTGATGAAAATTGATGACGTCGCTTTGAATGGTGCATACGGAATGCAAAAAAAGTCTAGAGGTGTCAGTGTACTAGAATAGGGGTACCCTAGTAACCCGAACTTGTGCGCGGGCAGTTGCAGCACCCCGCGGCAAAGGCTTGCCGGGCGAACGCCAAAGACCCTCCAAGGTTCCCTTGGAGCCATTCAAGAACAAAGTATTTAAGCTCAGGATACAAGGCCCCGGCAAGAGGAGCTTGCCGGGAAGGCCAACCGAGGCACTCTAAGGAACTTGCCGCGACGCGCCACGCGCTCCGACAAGGCAACAAGGCCCCGGCAAGAGGAGCTTGTCGGGAAGACTAAACAAGGTACCTCGAAGCCCGGTGAGCGACAAGCCTCCGGGCCCGACAAGATAGCAGCAGCGGCAAGGCGCTTGCCGCGGCAGGCGGCCACTCTGTGCCCACGCTCCAGCGCATCCACCAACATGTCGCTCTGGGGGCCTCTCCGGGCGCGCGTGGCGGGAGGCTGCGTAGCCAGCGGTGCGCAGTGGCATGCGAAGCTGACAAGATCGCCATCGTGGCGAACGGTGGCGCCCCTAACGGTCCTTTTCTGCACTGTTCGGGCGACTCAGACAGGCATTTAATGCCCTTGTCCCCTGCCGTCAGAGTTAGGTAGGGTGCACTGTACAAGCAACTGTATCACCTACCTCGCTTTTTACATTTGTGCCCTTCTCTACGTTGCCACCTGTCGGTGACCCCTTTAGCGTATAAAAGGAGGCCCATGCACAACGTAGAGGGGGTTGGAAGGTTCGAACAGTTTGCTTCGATTCATTCGTAGCCCAGAAAACATCATACTCTCTCGCTCGAGAGCAAGAACCCCAGATAATACAACCAGACAAGCAGCAGTAGGAGTGTTATCTCTCCGGAGAGCTCCGAAGCTGGGTAAACCGCTCGTGTGCTTCGCCTCGATCTGCTCTTCGTGTGACCTCCGCCCCCCGCCGAACCGAAAGGGGCCCGGTCCGCCGGCCCCATAGGTGTTCGTGGATCAGTTTCCCCGACATCTTTGGCGCGCCAGGTAGGGGGCGTCGAGATTGTGTGAACCTGATCCGGTGTTCACACGAGCTAGATCTACATTCCCTTCATCAACATGCCACCGAAGAAGAAGACTTCGGCGCAGCCGCTCCGTCCACGTCGTTTCCGCCACCATTGGAGCAAACGGGTGGTGGAGTGGACGCCGACGGAAGAACAGCCGTCGATGAGGGTGCTCACAGTGCTGCCAAGTCCAAGGACAAGGTAGCACAGACCTCGGCGTCCGTACGCGCACCGCGCCCGTCTCAGGAGGCATGGGACCAACAGCATCATGGTGTTCGCAGCGCCATACGTCCGCTGGGCCAAGATCAAGCTGGTGGATCTCGGGACGCTCAAGACCAGCATGCACGCCAACATGCTGGCACGAGCGGGGCACGGTCGCCTGGACGGGATACTGCTCCTTCTAACATAGTTAGAAGTTCGAGCACGTCTCGCTCCTCGCGCCGTCCGCCACTGCCACCCACCACTCCAGTAGAAGCTTTGGCGCGAGCTCAACTTCTCCTAGATTACCCTCCGACATCGGACAAGATCGACGAATGGAGGGACACCATTCAGAGTCTCATTGGCTACGCCAACGGCGACACTCCATGGCGGCCGAGCGCGTTACCGCCGCGGCAGGGTTGCTAGGCGCGAGCCGGTGGCGACGAAACAGGTGGAGGTGCAACTACCATGCAATCACCGCCCCGAAGGCCAAGATCGCCGACTCGCCGGATCCACCTCGACAGCGACTCCACTGCATCGTCGGATCCACGAGCTCGTCGCGATTAGCGCCAAGTTCTTCATGATCGACAACAAGAAGCCGCTCGAACCCGCATCGAGCAACGAAGAGAAGCGCGACGTCAATCCGACAAGCGCGCTGGGCCCTCTGTTGACATGCATGCGCCAGGGGAACCAGGTGATCTGCCATACGCGGTAGGTTGCCCTGCGTTCACTCGTGAGCTGCGGCAAGTCCAATGGCCCAGCACAAAAAACCTCAAGCCAGACGTACCGAAGAAGTACGACGGCAAGACGCATCCGTCAGAGTTCCTCAGCATCTACACCATTGCGGTGCAAGCTGCCGGGGGACGAGATGAAAAGATCCTTGCCAACTACTTCCCGCTGGCGCTTAAGCCCAATGTCAGATCCTGGCTCATGCACTTGCCGGACAACTCCATATCCTCTTGGGCTGATCTGTGCCATCAGTTTGTCGGCGCCTTTACAGGCGGACACAAGCCTCATGGCCAGGAGAGTGATCTTCATCTGCTCACCCAGAAGGAAGGAGAGCCCCTGCGCAAGTACATTCAGAGATTCAGTAGTGTGCAGCACAACATCCCAGATGTCCACCCTGCCCTGGTGATCAGCGCGTTCCATCAGAATGTGCGAAACCGTAGGATGCGGGAGGAAATGGCGATGTGCAAGATCAGGGATGTCAGTGAGTTATATGCACTGGCCGACAAGTGTGCGAGTGCTGAGGAAGGGAGGAGACTCCCCGGAGAAAATATAGGAGCGGGGGGGATCTGACAGTGAAGATGCTGCCCCGGCAAGGAAAAACCGGCGGCGGAACAACAGAAGGAGAAAAGGTAAAGAGGTGCTATTTGTTGAGCAGTCCTGCAACGGTGGTGGCGCCAAGGAAGCCAAAGCTGGTGACTCCGGCAAGGAGGTTGCCGCGGAGGTGGCGGTCGCTGACAAGCAGGACGGCACCAACAAGCAGTATTGCAAGATTCACCGCACCAAGGGCCATGATCTCCAGAACTGTAAGAAAGTCGAGCACCTTGTTGAGCAACAGAAAGCTGAATACGAGCGGCGCGACAAGGAGAAGGCCTAGGAAGGAGCTGGTGGATCCGGCAAGAAACGTCCCGGTCGAGGAGGACGCCGCGGCAAAGCCAAGCAGCGGCAAGGGGACCGACCTCCTTGCGGCCGCAACAAGGATGAAGATGACGACGAAGATGGAGATATGGATGAGGAGGAGACTGATGAGCAGGAGTTCCAAAAAGCCATAGAGGTCCTGTGCGTTGATGGTGGTGCTTCTCTGCATGCCTCGCACCGCCAGCTCAAGCAGTGGGTGCGAGAAGTTAATGCAGCAGAACCATCCGTCGAGTCACGCAAGCCTCTGAAATGGTCCAGCACGCCTATCATCTTTGATATTGAGGACCACCCTGATCGCATAACTGCGGTCGGGTGCTTGCCGATGTTGGTTTCACCAACAATCCGCAACCTCAAGGTCACTAAGATGCTAGTTGACGACGGGGCCAGCTTGAACCTGATCTCCTCCGCGGTGCTCCAGAAGCTCCAGATCCCTGACAGCAAACTCGAAGAGACCGGCACATTTCAAGGAATCAACCCGGGAAGGAGCAAGCCAAAGGGAAAGATCACGCTGCCGGTAACATTTGGCAGTGAGCTGAACTTCAGGACTGAGAGGGTCACGTTTGACGTTGCCGACATTCCATTACCTTACAATGGAATCCTTGGCCGTCCGGCACTCGCCAATTTCATGGCAGCCTCTCACTATGCGTACAACGTACTGAAAATGCCAGGCCCAATGAGTGTCATCTCTGTCCCTGGCGACAAGAAGGATGCTCTTATCTGCGCCGACAAGATCTACCGGGAAGCCGCAGCCGCAGCAGAACGAAGGACATTTGCCGCTGAAGCTCCCGGGGGGAAGAAGAAGACCAAGTCCGGCAAGAGCTCTGATGCCCACTCCGGCAAGCGCACCTCTTCGGAGTGCTGCGCTACCGTCGAGGACGCACCATCGAGCTCCATCGGCAAGTGTAAGAAGGCAATGGCAGCTCCACCTGAGACCAAGAAGGTGTCCGCCAAGGAGGATGGCACTGGTGGTACATTTACCATCAGCGCCACTCTTGACCCCAAATAGGAAAGCATGCTCGTTGCTTTCCTGTGGGCGAATGTCGATGTGTTTGCGTGGCAACCGTCTGATATCCCCGGTGTTCCCAGGAAAGTAATTGAGCACCACCTTGCCGTCTGTCCTCATGCGCGGCCCGTCAAGCAGAGAGTCAGGAAGCAGGCAGTAGAGCGCCAAGAATTCATAGCAGAAGAAATCAAGAAGTTGGAAGCAGCAGGCCTTGTCAGAGGAGTGCTCCATCCCACGTGGTTGGCCAATCCTGTTGTTGTGCGCAAGGCTAACGGGAAATGGAGACTTTGTATTGACTTCACTGATGTTAATAAAGCTTGTCCCAAAGACCCATTTCCCTTGCCGCGTATTGACCAGATTGTTGACTCCACGGCCGGATGTGATTTGCTTTCATTTCTTGATGCATACTCAGGATACCATCAGATCTTCATGGCAGAAGAAGACGAAGAGAAAACTGCATTTATCACCCCGTGTGGCACGTATTGCTTCGTACGGATGCCTTTCGGTTTGAAGAATGCTGGTTCTACATTCGCAAGGGTAGTCCACCAAGCTTTGGAACCGCAGATGCACAGAAATGTGGAAGCCTACATGGATGACATAGTGGTCAAGAGCAAGAACAGGGCGACCCTAATTCAAGATTTAGACGAGACATTTGCAAATCTCTGCAAGATCAACCAAAGTGCGTCAAGGATGTACGAAGACTTGCCGGTTGCGTGGCTGCTCTCAGCAGGTTTATCTCTAGATCTGCCGAGCGCGCCCTGCCATTTTTCAAAATTTTGAAAAAGGCAGGTCCAATGAAATGGACTCTGGAAGCGAAGGCTGCGCTGCAGGACTTGAAAAGATACCTGTCCTCCACTCCAACACTTGTCGCACCTAAGCCGCAAGAGAAGTTGCTGCTGTATATAGCGGCAAGCAATCAAGTGGTTAGTGCTGCGTTAGTGGCGGAGAGAGAGGCAGATGATGAGCCAGCAACCACGGCAGACCCATCCAGCGGCAAGCAGGGGGCTTTGCCGACAAGCTCTGGTCCCGACAAACATGAGTTTGCGCAGGAGCATGATAAGATGCCAAGGAGAATGGTGCAGCGCCCAGTTTACTTTGTCAGTTCCCTTCTGCAGGGGGCTAGATCAAGGTACTCTGGTGTGCAGAAGTTGCTTTTCGGCCTCCTCATGGCCTCGAGAAAGCTGCGCCATTACTTCCAAGCACATGAGATCACAGTCGTCACTCGCTTTCCGCTGAAGAGGATATTGCAAAATCCAGAAGCAATGGGCAGGATTGTCGAGTGGGCGCTGGAACTGTCAAGCTTTGGCCTCAAATTTGAGAGCACTTCAACTATCCAAAGTAGAGCATTGGCAGAGTTCATAGCAGAGTGGACGCCAACCCCAGATGAAGAAATTCTAGAAACGAGCATCCCCGTCAAAGAGGAAAGCAAAGAGTGGCTGATGTACTTTCATGGTGCCTTCTCGCTGCAAGGCACCGGTGCAGGCGTGTTGCTTGTCGCACCCACCGGAGAGCACCTCAAGTACGTAGTCCAGATGCACTTTCCCAAAGAGCAAGCAACCAACAATACTGCAGAGTATGAAGGATTGCTTGCCGGTCTCAGAATTGCAGCAGACCTTGGGATCAAGAAGCTTATTGTCAGGGGTGACTCACAGCTTGTCGTCCGACAAGTGAACAAGAACTACCAGAGTCCGTTGATGGAAGCGTATGTTGATGAAGTGAGGAAGCTAGAAGAGCACTTTGACGGCCTACAGATGGAGCATATCCCAAGAGCTCAGAATGACATTGCTGATGGCTTGTCAAAGTGCACCGCACTAAAGTTACCTGTGGAACCAGGGATCTTTGTGCTTAAGTTGACTCAACCATCCGTAACACCATCAACTGGACAAAGCAAGAAGAGGAAGTTGATTTCTGGTGACTAGTTTCTGGCAGAGCTCCCTGAAGCCGCCGCCAAGAAAGTCCCCAAAATCAACACCAAGGATGGTAAGGGGCAGTCTGCTCCAGCAAGCCTTATGGTTTGTTCCGTTGAAGCAGATGCTCCCGACAAGTTTTGCTCCGGCATGCTTGCCGGGGAACATCAAGCTCCGGCAGGGCCGCAAGTCCTTGCCGTAGAAGCGGATGTTCCCTCAGCAGCAGATATGCCTTTAGTCCTTGTTGTCGAGCCGCAAGCTCCAGCATGGGCACAGCAGATTGTCCATTTCCTTCAGACAGGAGAACTTCCCGAAGAACAAGAAGAAGCGGAAAGAGTAGCCCGCCAGTCAAGTATGTACCAGTTTGTTGATAGCATACTGTACAGAAGAAGACTCAACGGTGTGAAATTGAAGTGTATTCACCGGGAAGATGGACAAAAGCTGTTGGCGGAGATACATGGAGGCATATGTGGCCACCACATTGGTGCAAGAGCACTTGCCGGCAAAGCTTTCCGGCAAGGTTTCTTTTGGCCGACAGCCCTCCAGGATGCAACTGCACAAGTAACCATGTGTGAAGCGTGCCAGTTCCACACCAAACAGATACGCCAGCCAGCTCGAGCTCTCCAGACGATCCCTTTATCCTGGCCATTTTTGGTCTGGGGGCTTGATATCCTCGGCCCCATCCCCCGAGCTGTCGGGGGCTTTGAATACTTGTACGTCGCAATCGACAAGTTCACAAAGTGGCCGGAAGTGCAGCCAGTGAGGAAGGTAACAGCACAGTCAGCAGTCAAGTTCTTCAGGTCGATTGTTTACCGTTTCGGGATCCCTAACAGGATCATCACCGACAACGGCACACAATTTACGAGCCGCAC
Organism: Triticum aestivum; assembly: GCF_018294505.1. Lineage (NCBI taxonomy): Eukaryota > Viridiplantae > Streptophyta > Magnoliopsida > Poales > Poaceae > Triticum > Triticum aestivum. The sequence goes on from NC_057800.1 coordinate 297,253,607, forward strand.
CTTCATGCAGTACGTCCAAGACCTTGGCGCTAAGGTCTGCTTCGCTTTTGTTGCTCATCCGAGAAGCAACGGTCAAGCAGAGAGGGCAAATGCTGAAGTGCTGCGCGGGCTCAAGACCAGAACTTTCGACAGGCTGCACAAGTGCAGAAGGAACTGGATCGAGGAGCTGCTGGTGGTTCTTTGGTCGATCAGAACGACGCCAAATCGAGCCACTGGCCAGACACCTTTCGCTCTAGTCTATGGAGCATAGGCAGTTCTCCCCACGGAACTCGTATACGGATCACCTCGAGTGCTCGCTTATGATGAGCTTGAGCAAGAACAGCTGCGGCAAGACGACGCGCTGCTCCTTGAGGAAGATCGTCTTCAGGCTGTTGTACGAGCTGCTCGATACCAGCAAGCTTTGCGCCGCTATCATAGCCGCAAAGTTAAAGCCAGAAGCTTCGAGGAAGGCGACCTTGTTCTTCGGCGCGTTCAGTCCGCCAAGAATTCCAACAAGTTGACGCCGAAGTGGGAAGGCCCTTACCGGGTGAGACGAGTCACAAGGCCCGGCGCTGTCCGCCTTGAGACCGAAGATTGCATTCCGGTGAGCAACTCCTGGAACATAGAACATCTTCTTAAGTTTTTCCCGTAAGGCGCGGTTGTCGGAACCCGTTCCGGCAACCACCTTTTGTACAAGTCTTGTCGCTGTTGCATGTAATCCTTTGTATAAAGCCGGGCGCAGATCCCGTGCATAAGTAAAACCCCATGTGCTCAGCACAACTTGTCCATTTCATGCGTTAGTTCCTTTCTTGCATACGATTATCTGACACTTTGTGCAGCACCTACATCCGGTAAGCAGTAACAAGCCGAAGAGCTCCATATTATTATTTTCTCTTCTTTCTTTTTCTTTTAAAGGAGAAGAAGGTTCTCTCGCACACAAGTTTGCCGGGGGGGAAGGAGAAGATTATGGTATGGGCCAGGCGTCGTTCAAGCAAAGACTTGCCTTACCGGGAAGCAAATGACAGAAAAGCTAAGTTGCCAAAGTTTGAGCAATCACTTTTTAAATTTTTGAGTTATCTTCCTTAAACGACCCTGCTTTGTATGGAAAACCTGTGCACGAAGGAACCAACTCATGGCTAGTTGCGCCCTTACTTTGTTTCGAGTACACTCAACAGCTTAAGCGTGCTGCATCTAGTCGCGACAAGGTTTCTTGTCGGAAGCAGCGCCGCCAGCAGGCTGCTGAAGTTCCACACTCAGCGCTCGCGGCTCGGGCGCCTGCGCGGACAAGTTCCCTAGAAGCGTAGGGTAAAAACATACAAAGGAAGGAATCTAGTAGAGGAAATAACATAGCAATTGATAACAGAAATAAAGTTATATTACAAGATAACTTGCCGCAGCTCTAACAGACTGTTTTCATAACATGATTGGTAGCGACAAGGGAAAAGAAGAAATGGGCGGCCTAATCTACGCGTCCGCCCTCGACTCTCTTGATCTCGCTCACCTTGTCCACAATGGGTGGGACAAGGGCCTTGAGTGCGTCCAGATCGGTGTCAGGCGGCAAGGACCTGAGGACGTTGGTGAAGCTGAGGCCTGGGTTGCAGAAGGCCACCTTCATCAGCACCTTCTGGAGAACCCCGGCGCAGATTTTGCGCGACTCGTCGGCCAGCTGCTTCGGGATCCTCTCCCGGAGCCGCTGGAATGCCGTCGCCACGCCCTTGAAGAACAGGCTGAGCTTGGCGCTGGGTTGAAGACTCTCGTCGGAAGGATACCCAAAGTCTTCCATCCCCAGCTGCGCCAGCTCCTTGTTGATGACTGCGGCAGTGTTCACCAGACCCTCGGTCCAGTGCTCCACAGTGTCTCTGAACGAGTTCTGGGTGACTGCAATGCTCTCCAGCAGCGCCGCGTTAGCCTTGACCTTCTCCGACAAGGTCTTCTCCCGCTCCTTGGCGGCCTCCAACGTCTGCGTCAGCGTGGCCAGCTTCAGCTCCAGGTCTGCTTTGGAATCCTTGGCGGCGCTGAGCTCCTTGCCCCTCTCAGCGAGAAGGCCTTGCAGCTCACTGTGGGCGGCAGCATCCTTCTTGAGCTCACGCTTGAGCGCGGCAAGCTCCTCGCCGCTCTTCCCAATGTCGGCCTCTAGCTGCGCCACCTTCTCCTCTAGCTCTTTCTTGGCGGCCTCTGTAGTTGGCGCGGCGTCCTTTGCCTCCTTGAGCACCCCGCCAAGTGCTCGCTCACGCTCGGCGAGCTCTTCCTCGTAGCTGTCGAGGTGGGCCTTCCGCTGCACTAGTTCGCCTTCCCGCGCGGACTGCTTCTCGGCGGCCAGCCTTTGCTCCTCCTCAGCTTCGGCCTTCTGGAGAAGGAAGGACGTGCGCTCCTCATCGAGTCGCTCCCGCTCCCGCGCCAGAGACCGGAGAGCTTCTTGATTTTGGCCCCGGAGCTCCTCCGCGCGCTTCTCCATGTCCACTCCCGCCTTCGCGACAAGCGCTTCCCGGGAAGCCAGCTTGGCTTGCCGAGTGCGGTAGAGTGACAACAGCTTCCGCAGCAGCTCCTCCTCCTCAGGCTCGCCGCTGCTGCTGTCGGGCGCGTCAACCAATGACAGTCCAGCAGAGGCGAGCACCTCCCCGTCAAAAGTCTCCCCCTCGACCGGCACCCTGGAGCTTGACGCCCATGGTAGCTTGATGAAGATGTCCTCGCCGGCCTTCAAATAGGCGCCGGACTGGGGCTCCTCGGAACCCGGCTCCGCAGAAGCGGCGGAGGGATCGGCGGTCGTCGTAGCGCCTGGCGCTCCTGCGGCCTCAGGGTCGTCAGTGCGATCGCCCGACCCCTCGCCGGCTTCCGCAGCAGCAGCCCCGGCGGCCTCCTCGTCGGCGGTCACATCAGCACCGGCACCTTCCTCGCTGGCGCCCTCTGTCTCCATTGGCTCAGCCGTAGATGGGTCTGAAGAATGAAGAAGGGAGGAAAATCAATCAAAAATCCAAGAAAGGAAAAACGGAAGAAACAGAACCCAAGGGAAAGTTTCTGGGCAAGTGGATTACCTGCGCCAAGATCTTCAGTTGCGGCCTCGGTCGCCGCAGGATCAGCAGTGCCGTCCCTTGCCGGGGAGTCCCCCCTTGCCGGAGAGCGCTCCCTTGCCGGGGACTCCTCCCTTGGCGGCGCAGTCGAAGCAGGTGGCACTTCGGGACTGGCCTCCGGGCGCTCCTGATGAGGCTGCTCTGCTCCTGCACAAGTCAACAAGCAAGATATAAACAAAGGAAAAAGCACTCAAGCGCGCCCGGCAGCAGAAGGTTAAACTATGAACTTACGCTGGGGGCTGCGTTGGGGGCTGCTTTGAGGAGTGATTGCCGGGTCCGTCAAGGTGATCTCGGACCCACCCCCAATTGACAAAGTGGGGTCATCTTCGATGATGATCACCGCGGCTTTGGCCCTCTTCGCTGCTCTCTGGGCCAGCGTCCTGAAAAGAAAGGAGTCCAGATTGGAGCAAGTCAGATATAAGATATAAATAACGAGATTGAAGAACTACAAGAGCACCAAAGAAACTCACTCTTCTTCCTCCTCGTCGGAGCTGAGCGCGGAAAGATCAAAGTCCGGCCCTCCTCCGGTGCGGCGAGGTGGAGGAGTAGGATCCCTTGCCCGCTTGGAGGGGGCAGTGGCGGTGGCCCGGGAAGATCCCACTCCAGTTGCCGCTGTTGCGTGAGGCGCTCCCGCGGCAACATTGCTTGCCGCTGTAGAGCGCGTCGCGCGGCTCGGTGGCTGTGGAGCCGGCTGCTGCCCCGCTGCGTCCCCGGCCCTGCGAAGGCGCCTCCTTGGCGGAGCCGGGGGCTCCGCCTGCGGCATGTTCTCTGAAGGCTCAGCCTCCTCCTCGCCTGCCTCACTCGGCTCGGCTTCGGAACCGGCAGGCTCCTCCTCGCCCATGAACTCCGTGCGCTCGGCAAGGTTTGCCGCCTCTGCAGCCTCCGCCTCCTCCACAGTAAACCCAAACACACCCGCAGCAGCTGCGGCCGCAGCCTCTTCCGCCCTAGTAGCGATGAGCTGCAACTCCTCGTCGGTGGTGTCACGGGTGAGGCTCTTCTGCTCGTCAGCGCGGACCGGCACTTCCTCCAAGGTGTCGAAGAACGCTCGCACAACGTCATCCGCAGGCTCTTGCCAAGTTGGGACGATGCCATGTGAATCGCACAACGGCATCATGGCGCGGATCCGGTCAAGCGAGGAGTTATTGCACAAAGGAACTAGGCCCCTCGGCAATGTGAATGGGTGCTGGGGGTCGCGTTTGAATAATTCCAAGAGCATTGCATCCAACTCCAAGACGGTGAAGTTGTAGTTGAGGCCCGGTCGCAGCCTCATGATGTCCGCCGAATTCTTGAATTCCCAGGCGGGCCTCCCCCTCTCCTGCAGGGGGGCAATGCGGCGGCGGAGGAAATCTGCCCCGACAGCACCTACGGTGAGCCCGGTAAGCCTGAGGCGAAGAATCCTAGTGATGGCGATCTTCAGCCCCTCGTCTTCCGGGGCCACGTTGCTCCAGTCATTGCCGCGCACTATTGGAGTTTGGCGCACGGCAGTGAAGGTCTGCGGATTCTCCTCGACGATCCAGCACCACTCCACTCTCCACTCCTCCCACTTGCTGCGGAGCTCACCATCCAAGTACGCCTCCTTCTTGCCGACTCTCGAGACCCAGGCAATCCCTCCGGCAAGCGGCTCTCCTCTCTCTACCCGAGGAATGAAGTAGTGGCGGAAAAGGGCAACACTAGGGTGGACTCCGACAAAGTTTTCGCACAAGTGTGCGAAAACTGCCATGGTCAGGACAGCATTGGGGGTGAAGTCAAGGAGGCGGAAGCCATATGTGTTCATAATGTCACAGAAGAACTCCGAGAAGGGCGGGCAGAGCCCGCAATAGAAGAATAGCGGGAAGAACGGGTACCCATTTGGAGCCAACTCCGAGGAAGCGGCCGGGAGTACCCTCGTGCGCGGATGCGCACGCGTCTCCGTCGCCCAAAAGAGATAGAAGTACTCCCTCAGCTCCTGCACGCCGAGCTGGGGGGTGAAGATCCCCGCTCCTTCCGCAACGCCGCGAGCCGCTGCGCCTCAGCCGACTTCACACCCTTTCCCTTGCCGGCTTTCGGGCCCATGGCGGAGGTGGTGAGGGAGGTCGACGACGTGGAGATGCTGATGACAATGGGAGGGGCGGAGCGCTGCTCTCTCGGCTTCGAGGAGAAGGGGGGAGCGGTGGAGTTTGTGAAGAAGGAGTAGTAGCAACCAGCGGGGGGAAACGAACTGCCCCTGTTTCCTCTGCTTATAAAGAGGGATGGGGCGGACGTTTCGCCCTTCCTAATAAATAACCACCCACGATCTCCCCCACAATGCCGCATTCAACGCGTGCCGTTATGGGGGAGCGCGGTGGATACAGAGCGAGATTTGGTGTAGCCCAGCCCGCGTGTGCCCGTGCCCTGTCTTGGGCCTGGCCCAACAGCGCTCGGCACCGTGTCTGGCCCAGGCCCGGGGGCTCCTGTCGGTGTACTAGAATAGGGGTACCCTAGTACCCCGAACTTGTGCACGGGCAGTTGCAGCACTCCGAGGCAAAGGCTTGCCGGGCGAATGCCAAAGACCCTCCAAGGTTCCCTTGGAGCCATTCAAGAACAAAGTATTTAAGCTCAGGATACAAGGCCCCGGCAAGAGGAGCTTGCCGGGAAGGCTAACCGAGGCACTCTAAGGAACTTGCCGCGACGCGCCACTCGCTCCGACAAGGCAACAAGGCCCCGGCAAGAGGAGCTTGCCGGGAAGACTAAACAAGGTACCTCGAAGCCCGGTGAGCGACAAGCCTCCGGGCCCGACAAGATAGCAGCAGCGGCAAGGCGCTTGCCGCGGCAGGCGGCCACTCTGCGCCCACGCTCCAGCGCATCCACCAACGTGTCACTCTGGGGGCCTCTCCGGGTGCGCATGGCGGGAGGCTGCGCAGCCAGAAGTGCGCAGTGGCATGAGAAGCTGACAAGATCGCCATCGTGGCGAACGGTGGCGCCCCTAACGGTCCTTTTTTGCACTGTTCGGGCGACTCAGACAGGCATTTAATGCCCTTGTCCCCTGCCGTCAGAGTTAGGTAGGCTGCACTGTACAAGCAACTGTATCACCTACCTCGCTTTATACGTTTGTGCCCTTCTCTACGTTGCCACCTGTCGGTGACCCCTTTAGCGTATAAAAGAAGGCCCATGCGCAACGTAGAGGGGGTTGGAAGGTTCGGACAGTTTGCTTCGATTCATTCGCAGCACAGAAAACATCATACTCTCTCGCTCGAGAGCAAGAACCCCAGATAATACAACCAGACAAGCAGCAGTAGGAGTGTTATCTCTCCGGAGAGCTCCGAAGCTGGGTAAACCGCTCGTGTGCTTCGCCTCGATCTGCTCTTCGTGTGACCTCCGCCCCCCGCCGAACCGAAAGGGGCCCGGTCCGCCGGCCCCATAGGTGTTCGTGGATCAGTTTCCCCGACAAGAGGTCAAATAAGTTTAAGAAAATGAAGTGCCTGTGTAACAGATGAGTTCTCGTCCGAAACCCTGATACTCTGAAAGAGATTGCCCAGTTTGTACACGAAGTTCGTCTAGTTTTTGCCGTAACCCTCTCTACTCTTTTTCACATGCCATGTGGGTGAAATGATGACACCATGCCAAGTTTCAATCTTGTCAGTGTTCATTTTGTAGTGATTTTCAATTTCACGGTCATTTAGCTCTTTAAACAAATCGGTAAATGACTGAAAAATAGCAAATGATGTCAGAACGTGTTGAAAATTGATGACCTTGCTTTCTATGGTTCATACGAAACGCAAAAAAAGCAGGAGTTCAAATAAGTTTAAAAAAATGAAGTGCCCGTGTAACCGATGAGTTCTCGTACGAAACCCTGATACTTAGAAAGAGATTGTCCAGTATGTACACGAAGGGAGTCCAGTTTTTGCCATAACCCTCTCTACTATTTTTCACATGCCATGTGGGTGAAATGATGATACCATGCCAAGTTTCAACATTTTCAGAGTTCATTTTGTAGTGATTTTCAATCTCACTGTCATTTAGCTCTCGAAATAAATCGGTACATGACTGAAAATATCAAATGATGTTAGAAAGTGTTGAAAATTGATGACGTCGCTTTGAATGGTGCATACGAAACGCAAACAAGTTTGGAGTTCAAATAATTTACAAAAATGAAGTGCCCGTGTAACAGATGAGTTCTCGTCCGAAACCCTGATACTCCGAAAGAGATTGTCCAGTTTGTACACGAAGTGCGTCTAGTTTTGGCCGTAATCCTCTCTACTATTTTGCACATGCCATGTGGGTGAAATTATGATACCATGCTAAGTTTCAACATTTTCAGAGTTCATTGTGTAGTGATTTTCAATTTCATGGTCATATAGCTCTCTAAATAAATCGGTAAATGACTGAAAGTAACAAATGATGTTAGAAAGTGATGAAAATTGATGACGTTGCTTTGAATGGTGCATACGCAATGCAAAAAAAGTCTAGAGGTCAAATAAGTTTAAGAAAATGAAGTGCCCGTGTAACAGATGAGTTCTCGTCCGAAACCCTGATACTCCCAAAGAGATTGCCCAGTTTGTACACGAAGTTCGTCTAGTTTTTGCCGTAACCCTCTCTACTCTTTTTCACATGCCATGTGGGTGAAATCATGACACTATGCCAAGTTACAACCTTGTCAGAGTTCATTTTGTAGTGATTTTCAATTTCATGGTCATTAAGCTCTTTAAACAAATCGGTAAATGACTGAAAAATAGCAAATGATGTCAGAACATGTTGAAAATTGATGACCTCGCTTTCAATGGTTCAGACGGAACGCAAAAAAAGCAGGAGTTCAAATAAGTTTAAAAAAATGAAGTGCCCGTGTAACCGATGAGTTCTCGTCCGAAACCCTGATACTCAGAAAGAGATTGTCCAGTATGTACACGAAGCGTGTCCAGTCTTTTCATAACCCTCTCTACTATTTTGCACATGCCATGTGGGTGAAATGATGATACCATGCAAAGTTTCAACATTTTCAGAGTTCATTTTGTAGTGATTTTCAATTTCACTATCATTTAGCTCTCTAAACAAATCGGTAAATGACTGAAAATAGCAAATGATGTTAGAATGTGTTGAAAATTGATGACGCCGCATTGAATGGTGCATACGGAATGCAAAAAAAGTCTGGAGTTCAAATAAGTTTAAAAAATTGAATTGCCTGTGTAACCGATGAGTTCTCATTCGAAACTGTGATACTCCAAAAGAGATTGTCCAGTTTGTACACGAAGTGTGTCCAGTTTTTTCCTTAACCCTCTCTACTATTTTTCACATGCCATGTGGGTGAAATGATGATACCATGCCAAGTTTCAACTTTTTCAGAGTTAAATTTGTAGTGATTTTCAATTACACGGTCATTTAGCTCTCTAAATAAATCGGTAAATGACTGAAAATAGCAAATGATGTTTGAAAGTGTTGAAAATTGATGACGTCGCTTTGAATGGTGCATACGGAACGCAAAAAAGTCTGGAGTTCAAATAAGTTAAAAAAATGAAGTGCCCATGTAACAGATGAGTTCTCGTCCGAAACCCTGATACTCCGAAAGAGATTGTCCAGTTTGTTCACGAAGTGCATCTAGTTTTGGCCGTAATCCTCTCTACCATTTTGCACATGCCATGTGGGTGAAATTATGATACCATGCTAAGTTTCAACATTTTCAGAGTTCATTTTGTAGTGATTTTCAATTTCACGGTCATATAGCTCTCTAAATAAATCGGTAAATGACTGAAAGTAGCAAATGATGTTAGAAAGTGTTGAAAATTTATGACGTTGCTTTGAATGGTGCACACGGAACGCAAAAAAAGTCTGGAGTTTAAAAAATGAAGTGCCCGTGTAACAGATGAGTTCTCATCCGAAACCCTGATACTCCAAAAGAGATTTTCCAGTTTGTACACGAAGTGCGTCTAGTTTTTGCCGTAACCCTCTCTACTATTTTGCACATGCTATGTGGGTGAATGATGATACCATGCCAAGTTTCAACATTTTTAGAGTTCATTTTGTAGTGATTTTCAATTTAACTGTCATTTAGCTCTCTAAACAAATCGGTAAATGACTGAAAATAGCAAATGATGTTAGAATGTGTTGAAAATTGATGACGTCACTTTGAATGGTGCATACGGAACGCAAAAAAAGTCTGGAGTTCAAATAAGTTTAAAAAAATGAATTGCCTGTGTAACCGATGAGTTCTCATTTGAAACCGTGATACTCCGAAAGAGATTGTCCAGTTTTTGCCTTAACCCTCTCTACTATTTTGCACATGCCATGTGGGTGAAATGATGATACCATGCCAAGTTTCAACTTTTTCAGAGTTAAATTTGTAGTGATTTTCAATTACACGGTCATTTAGCTCTCTAAATAAATCGATAAATGACTGAAAATAGCAAATGATGTTTGAAAGTGTTGAAAATTGATGACGTCGCTTTGAATGGTGCATACGGAATGC
>NC_057800.1:297263372-297477423 GCF_018294505.1 Triticum aestivum
ATTTTCAGAGTTCATTTTGTAGTGATTTTCAATTTCACGGTCATATAGCTCTCTAAATAAATCGGTAAATGACTGAAAGTAGCAAATGATGTTAGAAAGTGTTGAAAATTTATGACGTTGCTTTGAATGGTGCATACGGAACGCAAAAAAAGTCTGGAGTTTAAAAAATGAAGTGCCTGTGTAACAGATGAGTTCTCATCCGAAACCCTGATACTCCAAAAGAGATTTTCCAGTTTGTACACGAAGTGCGTCTAGATTTTGCCGTAACCCTCTCTACTATTTTGCACATGCTACGTGGGTGAATGATGATACCATGCCAAGTTTCAACATTTTCAGAGTTCATTTTGTAGTGATTTTCAATTTCATGGTCATTTAGCTCTTTAAACAAATCGGTAAATCACTGAAAAATAGCAAATCATGTTAGAAAGTGTTCAAAATTGATGACGTCTCTTTAAATGGTGCATAGGAACGCAAAAACAATGTTTGGAGTTCAAATAAGTTTAAAAAAAATGAAGTGCACGTGTAACAGATGAGTTCTCGTCCGAAACCCTGATACTCCTAAAGAGATTGTCTAGTTTGTACACGAAGTGCGTCCGGTTTTTGCCGTAACCCTCTCTACTCATTTTCACATGCCATGTGGGTGAAATTATGATACCATGCCAAGTTTCAACCTTTTCAGAGTTCATTTTGTAGTGATTTTCAATTTCACGGTCATTTAGCTCTCTAAACAAATCGGTAAATGACTGAAAAATAGCAAATGATGTCAGAACCTGTTGAAAATTGATGACCTCGCTTTGAATGGTGCATACAGAACGCAAAAAAAGTCTGGAGTTCAAATAAGTTTAAAAAATGAAGTGCCCGTGTAACCGATGAGTTCTCGTTCGAAACCCTGATACTCCGAAAGAGATTGTCCAGTTTGTACACGAAGTGAGTTCAGTTTTTTCCTTAACCCTCTCTACTATTTTGCACATGCCATGTGGGTGAAATGATGATACCATGCCAAGTTTCAACTTTTTCATAGTTAATTTTGTAGTGATTTTCAATTTCATGGTCATTTAGCTCTCTAAATAAATCGGTAAATGACTAAAAATAGCAAATGATGTTAAAAAGTGTTGAAAATTGATGACGTCGCTTTGAATGGTGCATATGGAACGCAAAAAGTCTGGAGTTCAAATAAGTTTAAAAAATGAATTGCCCGTGGAACAGATGAGTTCTCGTCCGAAACCCTGATACTCCGAAAGAGATTTTCCAATTTGTACACGAAGTGCGTCCAGTTTTTTCTGTAACCCTCTCTACTATTTTGCACATGCTATGTGGGTGAATGATGATACCATGCCAAGTTTCAACATTTTCAGAGTTCATTTTGAAGTGATTTTCAATTTCACGGTCATTTCGCTCTCTAAACAAATCGGTAAATGACTGAAAAATAGCAAATGATGTCAGAACGTGTTGAAAATTGATGACCTCGCTTTGAATGGTGCATAGGAAGGCAAAAAATGTCTGGAGTTTAAATAAGTTTAAAAAAATGAAGTGCCGTGTAACAGATGAGTTCTCGTCCGAAACCCTAATTCTCCGAAAGAGATTGTCCAGTTTGTACACGAAGAGTGTCCAGTTTTTGCCGTAACCCTCTACTCTTTTGCACATGCCATGTGGGTGAAATGATCATACCATGCCAAGTTTCAACCTTTTCAGAGTTCATTTTGTAGTGATTTTCAATTTCACGGTCATTTAGCTCTCTAAACAAATCAGTAAATGACTGAAAATAGCAAATCATGTTAAAAAGTGTTGAAAATTTATGACGTCACTTTGAATGCTGCATAGGAACGCAAAAAAGTTTGGTAGAACAAATTTTTTTGAGTCTTAGGATTATATATATCGGAGAGTAGGATTCTTTTTACTCCTCAGTACCTTCGTCGCTCTAGTGAGGCCTCCTGACGTAGAAGTTTTGATTTCCCACTCCTCAAATTTCACGAATTTTTTTTAGGATCACGCTGGTATCTTGGAATCGTTTCGATAGTGTTTTGATGAGAACATTGTTCTTGATGCCTCCTGACATTTAGGGGTTGTGGCAGTGACCCACGGAGATGAGCTCCAAGGTATTGTTGTCACAATTTTATGGTTGCAGTTCTGGAATACCTGAGTTCGCCGACATCGAAAATATCTTTTATGCAATTGTTGGTGAGATAACCTCGACGCCACCCAGTACTGGGCGGGAGTTCGGGAGTATTGCCATAACTCGTATAATGGATGCTTTTCATAGGTTGAGGTACATGATTTCCGAAGTTTTCTTGGTTATGTGTTGAAGGATGGATACAGCTGGATGTAGGAATTGTTAGTTTGGGTGAGATATTATGCTTCCCCTGTATCCCCAACACCTGATTGCATAACCAGAAAGTTTCGGAAGTTTCATAGTTGGGAATTCAAGTAGCTCTAGTATTTCTTCCCGCAAATATTTGGTTCGTGATTAGGTAATCCTTACCACTTATTTGTTCATATTCGTACCTTGTTGCTTTATTTCATCTACCTTTATCTAAGTGGCTTCTCAACCTAATGGACGTGTGATGATTTACTTTGGAATTCATTCATTCATCCTTGTTCGAGTGTTTATTGTGAAGACTGCATGTTGCAATTTCGATCAATTGATTCAGCTTGCCTATCTTCCTTTCAAAATTCTAACCGATGTTTCCCTGTTCAGGATGACTCCTCCAACGCGCCAGAATCCGGACCGCAATGATGGGGATCAGTCGAACCCTCTGCCACCACCTCCACCTTCGGAGGCATGGCAAGCTGTCATGGCAGCCACCAACTCCAACACTCAGATGCTTTTGCAACTCTTGCAAGAGCGCAACCAATGGCAAGGCAACCAAGGAAATCAAGGCCAAGGCAACAATCCACCTCAGTTTGCTACCCTCAACCAGTTCCTCGCAAACCAGCCGAAGTCCTTCAACAACTGTATCGAGGCCACAGATGCCGACGATTGGCTTGTGGACATTTGCATGCATTTTGAATGTAGCAATGTCAGGCCTGAGGACTTTGTCAAGTTTGCTTCATTTCAACTCAAGGACCAAGCTGCTGAGTGGTTTCAACAGTACAGAGATTCTAGAGGAGGTCGTGTGATTACCTAGGATGATTTCTGCCAATACTTGAAAGCTCTTCACATCCCAGCAAGTGTGGCTGAGAGCAAGCATGAGGAGTTCCGCAATATCAAGCAAGGCAGCATGTCCGTGTACCAATACAATATCCAGTTTCAGAAACTTGCTCGCTTCGCTAAACAAGACGTTCCTGATGAGAAGAGTATGATCTATCAATTCAGAGGTGGCCTCAGAGAAGATCTGCCGTTAGCTCTCGTGCTTCTTGAGCCGACTAAGTTTGGTCAATTCTATAACATGGCACTAAAGCAAGAAGCTGGTCAGCTCAAGTGTGATGCATCTAAGAAGATAGTCAGGGATGCAGTTCAGCCTCCTCCTCCGTTTCGTCAGCCCTACCAGTAAAAGAGCAAAGGTGGCAATGGATCTTCCCACCCACCCATCCCAGGATATCAAAACAAAGCTCAGTCTCAAACTCCAAGGTCAAGTGCTCCTTATCATCGTCCGCTCTCAGAGGTTACTTGCAACAAGTGTCAGTAGAAAGGGCAGTATGAAAACAAGTGCTTCAACCAAAGGCGCCTTCTGCCTCCTCCTCCTGTGAGATCTTCCAGCAATGCAGTGGTCAAGCATAATACCAAGTTTGCAAAGGTGAACATGATGAACGCAGCTCTGGCAGAGGATTCTTCAGAAGTGATCATGGGTAATCTTCCTGTTAATGACTTTCCTGCAAAAGATCTTTTTGACACTGGTGCGTCGCTTAGTTTCATCTCAAGACCATTTGCATCTAAGCATGAGTTGGCTTTCCAAGTTTTGCCTAGACCGTTATCAGTTGTCTCTTCGGGTAAATGCATGAACACAAACTCCATGGTTCGTGTTGGGGATATAACTACCAGGTATGACCCGCCCAGGAGGGGGCCGGGTCAATAGGAATGGCGGGTTAACTAAAGGAAGCCCGAAGAATATACAAGGTGACGGTTTATGATAAGGTTGTAGTAGGCCGAAGCCCAGAGGCGGCTTAAGGCCCATGAGTATAAACCGTCATGTATGATAAGACTTGTAAATTAAGGCGTGTAAAAGACGTCACCGATCCGGACACATTGTATGAGCCGGCCGAGACTCTGTAGGCCGCAGGGCGTCAACCCATGTATATAAGGGAACGACCCGGCGGCGGCTTAGGGCAAGAAACAATAGATCGAGAGCCAAGCTAGCATATTTCGCTCCTTGGTCATCGAAACCTAGCAATACCACAACAACTGGACTAGGCTTTACCTTCAGCGCAAGGGGCCGAACCAGTATAAACCTCTCGTGTCCTTTGTCCCGATTAACCCCTTTGAGCTTCCTAGTTGCGATGGCTCCATGACTAAGTCCATTCACTAGGACATCTGCCATGACAATTCCACAACAGTTGGCGCCCACCGTGGGGCCAACGCACGGTGGATTTGAGTTCTTGAAGGGCAGCTTCAAAGGGCTCAAGGGATAAGCTGTGGGCCGGATGACCAAGAGTCGTCGCGGCAAGCTCTACATCGACGATGCAGGCTAGGGCCCCGTGGCCGGCTCAATCGAGTACGGGTACCGGGTCCCCTTCGGCGGAATCCACATCTTCATCTGCCGGATCAGCGAGCCGGGTCCTGAGCCGGACGTCTGCACCGACCTCACCGAAACGGCTCAGCGTGCAAGACCCACCCTAGATCAACCGGCCGTAAGGCGTGCCTTCATAGGTTGCATCCATGGAGGGGAGCTTTCTGAAGGATCTGTGGTTGGCGGCAAGACGGTTGTCCGCTCTGACGGCGAGTCGTCCATAGGTGAGACGGATTCATTGTATCAACTACAAGATGGCGGGCTTGCGGGTTGTTCCGATGGCACCAGTATTCCGGACCCCTCTGAGCCGCCGAATCGAGCCGAGGTATACATAGCTGGCACTCAACCTGGTCATAATTCTACAGCCACGGCGGCGGTAACCACCGGATGACGACCCTGTTGACCGTCGTGGTTGAGCCGACAGATAAGGCTCAGCATGATGTAGAGGTGGCACGGTTACATGGGGAGGTAGCACAAGCTAAGGAGGATTTAGCAGCGAAGGAGGTAAGGATGGCCGCAGAGTGGGCGACTCTAGATGCTCGAGCTCAGCAGCTTCAAGTAGAGACTTTCTAGCTCTCGGTGGATCTAAACGCAACAAATGAGTTCATGAGGAGAAGGCACCAAAAGGCTCAATCACGTCTGCCTCTAACTTATGATCCTAGGAACCTCTTCCATACACCTGGGGCTAGTCCCAGTAACCTGTCGGAGGCAAGCCGGATCAGAACACCCGGGACTGGGGCGTCGGTTCAACCGCCGGCCATGGAACCCCCCCATGCGAATACCGCTCCGCCTCATTACACACCAATACCACCGGGTCACTTTTCTAACCCTTTGGAGAATCTTATTGCTGCATCGGCTAGTTTGGCGGCTCTCCCGATGGAAGCCGACTCTCCAACAGCGATTGAAACATGAAGGGTCGGAGAACTTCTTCAGACAGCTATGGCACAACAGGATGTATACTCTTATTGTCAAGACATAATCCATTCAACCCGTCGCCCAAGCCGGAGCCCGAGCTATAGCAGGCATATGAACTCAGCAGCCATGTCAAGCAACAGCCAACGCCGTAACCAACCACGCGGGCATGACCAGGCCCAGGGTCGAGCTCTTAACTTGGTGGAACAGGAGAGGATCCGTCAAGAGGCCGAGCAGGCGGTTCAACGGGCAGCTGAGCTGGCAGCACACCAAGCTTTTCCGGTTTATCTAGCGACTTCTGTTGAAGCAGGCGTGGCCACAAGGATAGGAGGTGTCCCTTGTCTAGTGTCGGCTCTGCATAATGAGTGCTTGCCAAAGGACTTTAAGGGGCCTCATAAGGTACCTAATTAAGCAGCTGACCTGCAGCCCGGAGCATGGATTGGAAGTTACGAGATGGCCATGGAGTTACTGGAGGTTAGTAGTGACGCAGCAATGGCTAAATACTTCACTATGATGTTGGATGGAACAGCTCGCACTTGGTTGAAGGGGTTGCCACCCAACACCATCGGCTCATGAGCAGAGTTAAAAGCCCGGTTCATTCAGAACTTCAAGCATACTTGTAAGCAGCCCATGTCGATCATGGACTTGACTAATTGCAAGCAAGAGGAAGGCGAATCCATGACCCATTGGGTGCGCCGGGTCAAGGAAATAATACATTCATCTAATAAGATGGATGTCGGCTCCGCGGTCTTAATGTTGGAGAAAAATTGATGTTTTGAACCTCTGAAACAAAATCTGGGGCAGCTCAAGCATGATTGTAATGACATGGGCCAGCTGATGGCGGCTCTGGTCAAGTATGCCGATTCTGACAGTACCAAGGACCCCGCGTCTGACGAAGGGAAGACATGGAACGGAAAGAAGAACGACAATGGCAAAGGTCACCAGCACAACCCGGTGAATCAAGGAGGTAATAAACGTAGGGCCAATGGTAGTCCAGAGTTTGTGGCTAACACTAATGCACATGGCAACAATGAACGGCGCAAGGGGAGGCCACCTTCTCGCTCTAGCGGGTCAGGTCCCACCCTTGAGCAGCTGCTAAATAAACCTTGTCCAAGACACGGCACCCGGGAGAAGCCAGCTACCAATCTGTGGAAAGACTGTACAATCACGAAGGCTTTTAAGAATTCCAACATGTTTGATGGTAACCACGGACCTGGCGGCGGCTCAGGTGGTGGAGGCTTTCATGGATCGGGCGCCGGCTCAGGCGGTGGCGATTTTCATGGCCTGGGCCCTCAAGGCAGTCCGGGTATCAGAGCAACCCAAAACAGTTGAATAGTGGACAGTAACACGTATTCACCACCAGTTTGTGCAAAAGGGACCAAAAACTTCATAAGAGGGCTATAAATGTTGTTAAACCGGCAGTTCCATGTTATTTAAGATGTTCTGAGTAGCCTATCGTATGGAGTAGGGAAGACCACCCTCCCCGGGTTGATAATCCGGGTCATCTGGATTTGGTGGTGGCACCTCAGGTTGGCGGATACAAATTCACTAAAGTACTCATGGACGGAGGTAGTAGCATCAACATCCTTTATTATGAGACGTTCCGTCGCATGGGGTTGACTGACAAAAGTCTTAAAACGTCCAATACTGTTTTTCATGGAGTTGTGCCTGGTAAATCGGCATACCCAGTTGGTAGGATTGAGCTGGCAGTAGCCTTTGGAGACGAGTATGATTCTAGGGCTGAGAAGTTAACTTTTGAAGTTGTTAAAATCAGAAGCCTGTATCATGCTCTGTTTGGACGGCCGGCTAATGCCAAGTTCATGGCACGACCGTGTTATGTTTATCTGCAACTCAAAATGCCGGGTTATAAGGGCACCATCACAGTGCATGGAAGCCGAAAGATAGCCCTGGAATCTGAAGAAGGTGATGTTGCTTACGACGAGTCTGTTTGTGCAACAGAGGAATTGAAGTTTTATATGGATAATGTTGACCCGACAGACATGACGTCTTTGAAGAAGCCAACTAAGGAGAATGAGACGGCGCTAAAATTTAAGTCAGCTGATGATACCAGAATGATTAATTTTGTGCCTGGCGACTCATCCAAACAGTTCATTATCAGTGCTAACTTGGATCCAAAATAGGAAGCGCCCTCATCGAGTTCATCCGTGAGAACCGGGACATCTTTGCATGGAATCCTTCTGACATGCTGGGTATCGGGGAAACTGATCCACGAACACCTATGGGGCCGGTGGACCGGGCCCCTTTCGGTTCGGCGGGGGGCGGAGATCGCACGAAGAGCAGATCGAGGCGAGGCACACGAGCAGTTTACCCAGCTTCGGAGCTCTCCTGAGAGATAACACTCCTACTGCTGCTTGTCTGGTTGTATTATGTTGTGTTCTTGCTCTAGAGAAAGAGCGTAGTGTTCTCTGGCGTACGAATGGATCGAACCGAACCCCGTCTACGTTGCGCATGGGCCTCCTTTTATACGCTAAAGGGGTCACCGACAGGTGGCAACGCAGAGAAGGGTACAAATGTAAAAAATGAGGTGGTTGGTACAGCTACTTGCACAGTGCACCCTACCTAACTCTGACGGCAGGGGACAAGGGCATTAAGTGTCCGTCTGAGTCGCCCAAATAGTGCAGAAAAGGACCGTTAGGGGCGCCACCGTTCGCCACGATGGCGATCTCGTCATCTTCGCATGCCACTGCGCACCGCTGGCTGCACAGCCTCCCGCCACGCGCGCCTGGAGAGGCCCCCAGGGCGACACGTTGGTGGATGCGCTGGAGCGTGGGCACAGAATGGCCACCTGCCGCGGCAAGCGCCTTGCTGCTGCTGTTATCTTGTCGGGTCCGGAAGCTTGTCGCTCACCGGGCCTCGAGGTACCTTGGTTGGTCTTCCCGGCAAGCTCCTCTTGCCGGGGCCTTATTGCCTTGTCGGAGCGCGTGGCGCGTCGCGGCAAGTTCCTTGGAGTGCCTTGGCTGGCCTTCCCGGCAAGCTCCTCTTGTCGGGGCCTTGTCTCCTGAGCTTAAATACTTTGTTCTTGAATGGCCCCAAGGGAACCATGGAGGATCTTGGCGTTCGCCCGGCAAGCCTTGCCGCGGGGTGCTGCAACTGCCCGTGCACAAGTTCGGGGTACTAGGGTACCCCTATTCTAGTACACCGCAGGAGCCCCCGGGCCTAGGCCAGACATGGTGCCGAGCGCTGTTGGGCCAGGCCCAAGACAGGGCACGGGCACACACGGACTGGGCCACGCCGAATCTCGCTCCGTATCCACCGCGCTCTCCCCTAACGGCACACGTTGAATGCGGCGTCGTGGGAGAGATCGTGGGTGGTTCTTTATTCGGTAGGGTGAAACGTCCGCCCCGTCCCACTTTATGAGCAGAGGAAACAGGGGCAGTTCGTTCCCCCTCGCTGGTTGCTACTACTCCATCTTCACGAACCTCCGCCGCTCCCCCCCTTCTTCCTGAAGCCGAGAGAGCAGTGCTCCGCCCCCCATTGCCACCAGCATCACCACGCCGTCGACCTCCCCCACCACCTCCGCCATGGCTCCGAAAGCCGACAAGGGAAAGGGCGTGAAGTCGGCCGAGGCGCAGCGGCTCGCGGTGCTGCGGAAGGAGCGGGCGATCTTCTCCCCCCAGCTCGGCGTGCAGGAGCTGAGGGAGTACTTCTACCTCTTTTGGGCGACGGAGACGCGGGCGCATCCGCGCACGAGGGTACTCTCGGCCGCTGCTTCGGAACTAGCTCCAAATGGGTACCCATTCTTCGCGCTGTTCTTCTATTGCAGGCTCTGCCCGCCCTTCTCAGAGTTCTTCTGCGATATCATGAACACCTACGGCTTCCGCCTCCTTGACTTCACCCCCAACGCCGTTCTGATCATGAAAGTTTTCGCACATTTTTGCGAAAACTTTGTTGGAGTCCACCCCAGTGTTGCCCTTTTCCGCCACTTCTTCATACCTCGGGTAGAGAGAGGAGAGCCGCTTGCCGGAGGGATTGCCTGGATCTCGAGAGTCGGCAAGAAGGAGGCGTACTTGGAGGGTGAGCTCCGCAGGAAGTGGGATGAGTGGAGAGCGGAGTGGTGCTGGATCGTCGAGGAGAATCCGCAGCCCTTCACCGCCGAGCGCCAAGCTCCAATAGTGCGCGGGAATGACTGGAGCAACGTGGCCCCGGAAGACGAGAGGCTGAAGATCGCCATTACTAGGATCCTTCGCCTTAGGCTTGCCGGGCTCACTGTAGGTGCTGTAGGCGCAGATTTCCTCCGCCGCCGCATCGCCCCCCTGCAGGAGAGGGGGAGGCCCGCCTGGGAATTCAAGAACTCGGCGGACATCATGAGGTTGCGGCCGGGCCTCAACTACAACTTCACCGTCTTGGAGCTGGATGCAATGCTCCTGGAGTTGTTCAAACGTGACCCCCAGCACCCATTCACGCTGCCGAGGGGCGTCGTTCCATTCTGCAATAATTCTTCGCTTGACCGGATCCGCGCCATGATGTCGTTGTGCGATTCACACGGAATCGTTCCAACTTGGCAAGAGCCTGTGGATGACGTTGTGCAAGCGTTCTTCGACAACTTAGAAGAAGTGCCGGTCCACGCTGACGAGCAGAAGAGCCTCACCCATGACACCACCGATGAGGAGCTGCAGCGCATCGCCACTAGGGCGGAAGAGGTTGCGGCCGCAGCTGCCGCGGGCGCGTTCGGGTTCACTGTGGAGGAGGCGGAGGCTGCAGAGGTGGCAAACCTTGCCGAGCACACGGAGTTCATTGGCGAAGAAGAGCCTGCCGGCTCTGAAGCTGAGCCGAGCGAGGCCGGCGAGGAAGAGCCCGAGCCTTCAGAAAGCTTGCCGCAGGCAGAGCCCCCGGCCCCGCCAAGAAGGCGCGTTCGTAGGGCTGGGGACGCAGCGGGGCGGCAGCCGGGTCAACAGCCGCCGAGCCGTACGACGCGCTCTACCGCGGCAAGCAATGTTGCCGCGGGAGCACCTCACGCAGCAGCGGCAACTGGAGCGGGATCTTCCCGTGCCACCGCCACCGCCCCCGCCAAGCGGGCAAGGGATCCTACTGCTCCGCCTCGCCGCATCGGAGGAGGGCCAGACTTCGATCTTTCCGCGCTCAGCTCTGACGAGGAGGAAGAAGAGTAAGCTTCTTTGGTGCTCTTGTAGTTCTTCAATCTTGCTGTTTATATCTTGTATCTGACTTGCATCAATCTGGACTCGTTTCTTTGCAGGATGCTGGCCCAGAGAGCGGCGAAGAGGGCCAAGGCCATGGTGATTGTCATCGAAGATGACCCCACCGTGTCAGCAGGGGGTGGGTCTGAGACCACCTTGACGGACCCGGCAATCACTCCTCAAAGCAGCCCCCAGCGCAACCCCCAGCGTAAGTTCATAGTTAGCTTTCTGCTGTCGGGCGCGCATGAGTGCTTTTTCCTTTGTTGATATCTTGCTTGTTGACTTGTGTAGGAGCAGAGCAGCCACATCAGGAGCGCCCGGAAGCTGGTCCCGAAGTGCCATCTGCTTCGACTACGCCGCCAAGGGAGGGGTTCCCGGTAAGGGAGCGCTCTCCGGCAAGGGAGAACTCTCCGGCAAGGGGCAGCACCATTGATCCTGCGGCGGCCGAGACCGCAACTGCAGATCTTGGCACAGGTAATCCACTTGTCCAAAAACTTTCCCTTGGGTTCCTCCTCTTATGATTTTCTTCTCTTGGATTTTTGATTGATTTTTCTCCCTTCTTCGTTCTTCAGACCCATCTGCGGCTGAGCCAATGGAGACAGAGGGCAGCAGCGAGGAAGGGGCTGGTGCTGATGAGACCGCCGGCGAGGAGGCTGCCAAGGCTGCCGCCGCCGAGGGCAGCGAGGGGTCGGGCCATCGCACTGACGACCCTGAGGCCGCTAGAGCGCCAGGCGCTGCGCCGACCGCCGATCCCTCTGCCGCTGCTGCGGAGCCGGGCTCCGAGGAGCCCCAGCCCGGCGCCTACTTGAAGGCCTGCGATGATATCTTCATCAAGCTACCCTGGGCGTCGAGCTCCAAGGCGCCGGTTAAGGGGGAAACTTTTGATGGGGAGGTGCTCGCCTCCGCCGGACTGTCGTTGGTCGACGCGCCCGGCAGCAGCAGTGGCAAGCCTGAGGAGGAGCAGCTATTGTGGAAGCTGCTGTCACTCTACCGCGCCCGGCAAGCCAAGCTGGCTTCTCGGGAAGCGCTTGTCGCGAAGGCGGGAGTTGACATGGAGAAGCGCGCGGAGGAGCTCCGGGGCCACAATCAAGAAGCACTCCGGTCCCTGGCACAGGAGCGGAAGCGACTCGACGAGGAGCGCACGGCCTTCCTTCTCAAGAAGGCCGAAGCTGAGGAGGAACAAAGGCTGGCCGCCGAGAAGCAATCTGCGCGAGAAGGTGAATTGGTGCAGCGGAAGTCCAACCTCGACAGCTACGAGGAGGAGCTTACCGAGCGCGAGCAAGCACTTGGCGGGGCGTTCAAGGAAGCAAAGGACGCTGCCGCGATCGCAGAGGCCGCCAAGAAAGAGCTGGAGGAGAAGGTGGCACAGCTGGAGGAAGAGCGGCGAGGAGCTTGCCGTGCTCAAGCGTGAGCGTGAGAAGGATGCTGCCGCCCACAGTGAGCTGCAAGGTCTTCTCGCTGAGAGGGGCAAGGAGCTCAGCACCGCCAAGGATTCCAATGCAGACCTGGAGCTGAAGCTGGCCACGCTGACGCAGACGCTGGAGGCCGCCAAGGAGCAGGAGAAGACCTTGTCGGAGAAGGTCAAGGCTGACAAGGCGCTGCTGGAGAGCATCGCAGTTACCCAGAACTCGTTCAGAGACATTGTGGAGCACTGGACCGAGGGTCTGGTGAATATTGCCGCAGTCATCAACGAGGAGCTGGCGCAGCTGGGGATGGAGGACTTTTGGTATCCCTCCGACGAGAACCTCCAACCCAGCACCAAGCTCATCTTGTTCTTCAAGGGCGTGGCGACGGCACTCCAGCGGCTCCGGGAGAGGATCCCAAAGCAGCTGGCCGATGAGTCGCGCAAAATCTGTGCCGGGGTTCTCCAGAAGGTGCTGATGAAGGTGGCCTTCCGCAATCCAGGCCTCAGCTTCACCAACGTCCTCAAGTCCTTGCCGCCAGACGCCGATCGGGACGCACTCAAGGCCCTTGTTGCACCCATTGTGGACAAGGTGAGCGAGATCAAGAGGGTCGAGGGCGGACGCGTAGACTAGGCCGCCCATTTCTTCTTTTCCCTTGTCGCTGCTAATCATGTTATGAAAACATTCTGTTAGAGCTGCGACAAGTTATCTTGTAATATAACTTTATTTCTGTTATCAATTGCTATGTTATTTCCTCTACTAGATTCCTTCCTTTGTATGTTTTTACCCTACGCTTCTAGGGAACTTGTCGGCGCAGGCGCCCGAGCCGCGAGCACTGAGTGCGGAACTTCAGCAGCCTGCTGGCGGCGCTGCTTCCGACAAGAAACCTTGTCGCGATTAGATGCGGCACACTTAAGTTGTTGAGCGGACTCGAAACAAAGTAAGGGCGCCACTAGCCAATAGTTGGTTCCTCCGCGCACAGGTTTTCCATACAAAGCAGGGTCGTTCGAGGAAGATAACCCAAAAAAAATTTAAAAATTGATTGCTCAAACTTTGGCAACTTAGCTTTTCTGTCGTTTGCTTTCCAGCAAGGCAAAACTTTGCTTGAACGACGCCTGGTCCATACCACAATCTTCTCCTCCCCCCCCCCCCGGCAAACTTGTGTGCGAGGGAACCTTCTTTTCCTTTGTTGAAAAGAAGAAAGAAGAGAAAATAATGATATGGAGCCCTTCGGCTCGTTATTGCTTACCGGATGTAGGTGCTGCACAAAGTGTCAGATAACACATGCAAGAAAGAAACTAATGCATGAAATGGACAAGTTGTGCGGAGCACATGGGGTTCTATTTATGCACGGGATCTGCGCCCGGCTTTGTACAAAGGATTACATGCAACAGCGGCAAGACTTGTACAAAAGGTGGTTGCCGGAACGGGGTTCCGGCAACCGCGCCCTACGGGAAAAACATACGAAGATGTTCTATGTTCCAGCAGTTGCTCACCGGAATGCCATCTTCGGTCTCAAGGCGGACAACGCCGGGCCTTGTGACTCGTTTCACCCGATAAGGGCCTTCCCACTTCGGCGTCAACTTGTTGGAATTCTTGGCGGACTGAACGCGCCGAAGAGCAAGGTCGCCTTCCTCGAAGCTTCTGGCTTTAACTTTGCGGCTATGGTAGCGGCGCAAAGCTTGCTGGTATCGAGCAGCTCGTACAGCAGCTTGAAGATGATCTTCCTCAAGGAGCAGCATGTCGTGTTGTCGCAGCTATTCTTGCTCAAGCTCATCATAAGCGAGCACTCGAGGCGATCCGAATAGGAGTTCCGTGGGGAGAACTGCCTCTGCTCCATAGACTAGAGCGAAAGGTGTCTAGCCAGTGGCTCGATTTGGCGTCATCCTGATCGACCAAAGAACCACCGGCAGCTCCTCAATCCAGTTTCTTCCGCACTTGCGCAGCCTGTCGAAAGTTCTGGTCTTGAGCCCGCGCAGCACTTCAGCATTTGCCCTCTCTGCTTGACCGTTGCTTCTCTGATGAGCAACAGAAGCGAAGCAGACCTTGGCGCCAAGGTCTTGGACGTACTGCACGAAGGTGTGGCTCGTGAATTGCATGCCGTTGTCGGTGATGATCCTGTTAGGGATCCCGAAACGGCAAACAATTGACCTGAAGAACTTGACTGCTGACTGTGCTGTCACCTTCCTCACTGGCTGCACTTCCGGCCACTTTGTGAACTTGTCGATTGCGACGTACAAGTACTCAAAGCCCCCGACAGCTCGGGGGAAAGGGCCGAGGATATCGAGCCCCCAGACCGAAAATGGCCAGGATAAAGGGATCGTCTGGAGAGCTCGAGCTGGCTGGTGTATCTGTTTGGAGTGGAACTAGCACGCTTCACACTTGGTTACTTGTGCAGTTGCATCCTGGAGGGCTGTCGGCCAAAAGAAACCTTGCCGGAAAGCTTTGCCGGCATGTGCTCTTGCGCCAATGTGGTGGCCACATATGCCTCCATGTATCTTTGCCAACAGCTTTTGTCCATCTTCCCGGCAAATACACTTCAATTTCACACCGTTGAGTCTTCTTCTGTACAGTATGCTATCGACAAACTGGTACATACTTGACTGCCGGGCTACTCTTTCCGCTTCTTCTTGCTCTTCGGGAAGTTCTCCTGTCTGCAGGAAATGGACAATCTGCTGTGCCCATGGTGGAGCTTGTGGCTCGACAACAAGGACTAAAGGCACATCTGCTGCTGCGGGAACATCCGCTTCTACGGCAAGGACATGCGGCCCTGCCGGAGCTTGATGTTCCCCGGCAAGCTTGCCGGAGCAAAACTTGTCGGGAGCGTCTGCTTCAACGGAACAAACCAAAAGGCTTGCCGGAGCAGACTGCCCCTCAGCATCCTTGGTGTTGATCTTGGGGACTTTCTTGGCGGCGGCTTCGGGGAGCTCTGCCGGAAAGTAGTCACCAGAAACCAACTTCCTCTTCTTGCTTTGTCCAGTTGATGGTGTTACGGATGGTTGAGTCAACTTGAGCACAAAGATCCCTAGTTCCACAGGTAACTTTAGTGCGGCGCACTTTGACAGGCCATCAGCAATGTCATTCTGAGCTCTTGGGATATGCTCCATCTGTAGGCCGTCAAAGTGTTCTTCTAGCTTCCTCACTTCATCAACATATGCTTCCATCAATGGACTCTGGTAGTTCTTGTTCACTTGGCGGACGACAAGCTGTGAGTCACCCCTGACAATGAGCTTCTTGATCCCAAGGTCTGCTGCAATTCTGAGACCGGCAAGCAATCCATCATATTCTGCAGTATTGTTGGTTGCTTGCTCCTTGGGGAAGTGCATCTTGACTACGTACTTGAGGTGCTCTCCGGTAGGCGCGACAAGCAGCACGCCCGCACCGGCGCCTTGCAGCGAGAAGGCACCATCAAAGTACATCAGCCACTCTTTGCTTGCCTCTTTGATGGGGATGCTCGTCTCTGGAATTTCTTCATCTGGGCTTGGCGTCCATTCTGCTATGAACTCTGCCAATGCTCAACTTTGGATAGTTGAAGTGCTCTCAAACTTGAGGCCAAAGCTTGACAGTTCCAGTGCCCACTCGACAATCCTGCCTGTTGCTTCTAGATTTTGCAGTATCCTCTTCAGCGGAAAGCGAGTGACGACTCTGATCTCATGCGCTTGGAAGTAATGGCGCAGCTTTCTCGAGGCCATGAGGAGGCCGAAAAGCAACTTCTGCACACCAGAGTACCTTGATCTAGCCCCCTGTAGAAGGGAACTGACAAAGTAAACTGGACGCTGCACCATTCTCTTCTGCATCTTATCATGCTCCTGCGCAGATCCATCTTTGTCGGGACCAGAGCTTGTCGGCGAAGCCCCCTGCTTGTCATTGGATGCATCTGCCGTGGTTGCTGGCTCATCATCTGCCTCCGTCTCCGCCACTAACGCAGCACCAACCACTTGATTGGTTGCCGCTATATACAGCAGCAACTTCTCTTGTGGCTTAGGTGTGACAAGTATTGGAGTGGAGGACAGGTATCTCTTCAAGTCCTGCAGCGCAGCCTCCGCCTCCGGAGTCCATTTCATTGGACCTGCCTTTTTCAAAATTTTGAAAAATGGCAGGGCGTGCTCGGCAGATCTAGAGATAAACCTGCTGAGAGCAGCCACGCAACCGGCAAGCCTTCGTACATCCTTGACGCGCTTTGGTGCTTCGATCTGCTCAATGGCCTTGATCTTGTCGGGATTGGCTTCAATTCCCCGCTGAGACACGAAGAACCCGAGAAGCTTGCCGGATGGGACTCCAAACACGCACTTCTCGGGGTTAAGTTTGAGGTTGATCCTGCGCAGATTTGCAAATGTCTCGTCTAAATCTTGAATCAGGGTCGCCCTGTTCTTGCTTTTGACCACTATGTCATCCATGTAGGCTTCCTCATTTCTGTGCATCTGCGGTTCAAAAGCGTGGTGGACTGCCCTTGCGAATGTTGAACCAGCATTCTTCAAACCGAAAGGCATCCGTATGAAGCAGTACGTGCCACACGGGGTGATAAATGCATCAAGAAATGAAAGCAAATCACATCCGGTTGTGGAGTCAACAATCTGGTCAATGCGAGGCAAGGGGAATGGGTCTTTGGGACAAGCTTTATTAACATCAGTAAAGTCAATACAAAGTCTCCATTTCCCGTTAGCCTTGCGCACGACAACAGGATTGGCCAACCACGTGGGATGGAGCACTCCTCTGACAAGGCCTGCTGCTTCTAACTTCTTGATTTCTTCTGCGATGAATTCTTGGCGCTCCATTGCCTGTTTCCTGACTTTCTGCTTGACGGGCCGCGCATGAGGACAGATGGCAAGGTGGTGCTCAATTACTTTCCTAGGAACACCAGGGATATCAGACGGTTGCCACGCAAACACGTCGACATTCGCCCGCAGGAAAGCAACGAGCGCGCTTTCCTATTTGGGGTCAAGGGTGGCGCTGATGGTGAAGGTACCACCAGTGTCGTCCTCCTTGGCGGACACCTTCTTGGTCTCAGATGGAGCTGCCATTGCCTTCTTACACTTGCCGGTGGAGCTCGATGGTGCGTCCTCAACGGTAGCTCAGCACTCCGAAGAGGTGCGCTTGCCGGAGTGGGCATCAGAGCTCTTGCTGGACTTGGTCTTCTTCTTCCCCCGGGAGCTTCAGCGGCAAGTGTCTTGCGTTCTGCTGCGGCTGCTGCTTCCCCGTAGATCTTGTCGGCACAGATAAGAGCATCCTTCTTGTCGCCAGGGACAGAGATGACACTTATCAGGCCTGGCATTTTCAGTACGTTGTACGCATAGTGAGAGGCTGCCATGAACTTGGCGAGTGCCGAACGGCCAAGGATTCCATTGTAAGGTAATGGAAAGTCAGCAACATAAAATGTGACCCTCTCAGTCCTGAAGTTCAGCTCGCTGCCAAATGTTACCGGCAACGTGATCTTTCCCTTCGGCTTGCTTCTTCCCGGGTTGATTCCTTGAAATGTACCGGTCTCTTCGAGCTCGCTGTCAGGGATCTGGAGTTTCCGGAGCACCGCGGAGGAGATCAGATTCAAGCCGGCCCCGTCGTCAACTAGCATCTTAGTGACCTTGAGGTTGCGGATTGTTGGTGAAACCAACATCGGCAAGCACCCGACCGCAGTTATGCGATCACGGTGGTCCTCAATATCAAAGATGATAGGCGTGCTGGACCATTTCAGAGGCTTGCGTGACTCGACGGGTGGTTCTGCTGCATTAACTTCCCGCACCCACTGCTTGAGCTGGCGGTGCGAGGTATGCAGAGAAGCACCACCGTCAACGCACAGGACCTTTGTGGCTTTCTGGAACTCCTCCTCATCAGTCTCCTCATCATCCATGTCTTCATCGTCGTCGTCATCTTCATCCTTGTCGCGGCCGTGAGGAGGTCTGTCTCCTTGCCGCTGCTTGGCCTTGCCGCGGCGTCCTCCTCGGCCGGGACGTTTCTTGCCGGATCCCCCAGCACCTTCCTGGGCCTTCTCCTTGTCGCGCCGCTCGTATTCAGCTTTCTGTTGCTCAACAAGCTGCTCGACTTTCTTATAGTTCTGGAGATCATGGCCCTTGGTCCGGTGGATCTTGCTTTACTGCTTGTTGGTGTCGTCCTGCTTGTCGGCGACCGCCACCTCCGCGGCAACCTCCTTCCCGGAGTCACCAGCTTTGGCTTCCTTGGCGCCACCACCGTTGCCGGACTGCTCAACAACTAGCACCTCTTTGCCTTTCCTCCTTCTGTTGTTCCGCCGCCGGTTTTTCGTTGCCGGGGCAGCATCTTCACTGTCAGATCCTCCCGCTCCTACATTCTCCCCGGGGAGTCTCCTTCCTTCCTCAGCACGTGCACACTTGTCGGCCAGTGCATATAATTCACTGACGTCCCTGATCTTGCACATCACCATTTCCTCCCGCATCCTGCGGTTTCGCACGTTCTGATGGAACGCGCTGATCACCGCGGCAGGGTCGACGTCTGGGATGTTGTGCTGCACACTGCTGAATCTCTGAATGTACTTGCGCAGGGGCTCTCCTTCCTTCTGGGCGAGTAGATGAAGATCACTCTCCTGGCCATGAGGTTTGTGTCCGCCTGTGAAGGCGCTGACAAACTGATGGCACAGATCAGCCCAAGAGGATATGGAGTTGTCCGGCAAGTGCATGTGCCAGGACCTGACGTTGGGCTTGAGTACCAGCGGGAAGTAGTTGGCAAGGATCTTGTCATCCCGTCCCCCAGCAGCCTGCACCGCAATGGTGTAAATGCTGAGGAACTCCGACGGATGCGTCTTGCCGTCGTACTTCTCCGGTACGTCTGGCTTGAAGTTCTTCGTGCTGGGCCACTAGACTTGCCGCAGCTCACGAGTGAACGCAGGGCAACCTACCGCGTACGACAGATTGCCTGGTTCCCCTAGCGCATGCATGTCAACAGAGGGCCCAGCGCGCTTGTCGGATTGACGTCGCGCTTCTCTTCGGCGCTCGATGCGAGTTCGAGCGTCTTCTTGTTGTCGATCATGAAGAACTTGGCGCTGATCGCGACGAGCTCGTGGATCCGATGATGCGGTGGAGTCGCTGTCGAGGTGGATCCGGTGAGTCGGCGATCTTGGCCTTCGTGGCGGTGATTGCATGGTAGTTGCACCTCCACCCGTTTCGTCGCCACCGGCTCGCGCCTGGCAACCCTGCCGCGGTGGCGATGCGCTCGGACGCCGTGGAGTGTCGCCGTTGGCGTAGCCGATGAGACTCTGAATGGTGGCCCTCCATTCGTCGATCTTGTCTGACGTCGGAGGGTAATCTAGGAGAAGTTGGGCTCACGCCAAAGCTTCTGCTGGAGTGGTGGGTGGCAGTGGCGGATGGCGCGAGGAGCGGGACGTGCTCGGACTTCTAACTATGTTAGAAGGAGCAGTATCCCGTCCAGGCGACCGTGCCCCGCTTGCGCCAGCACGCTGGCGTGCAGGCTAGTCTTGAGCACCCCGAGATCCACCAGCTTGGTCTTGGCCTATCATGCATATGGCACTGCAAGTGCCATGACGTTGTTGGTCTTGCGCCTCCTGAGAGTGGCGTGGAACATGTACAGTCGCCGAGGTTTGTGCAGCCTTGTTCTTGGACCTGGCAGCATCATGAGCTTCCTCGTCGACGTCCGTTCTTCCGCCGGCGTCCATTCCACCACCCGTTTGCTCCAACGGTGGCGGAAGAGACGTGGATGGAGCGGCTGCCGCCGAAGTCTTCTTCTTCGGTGGCATGTTGATGAAGGGAATGAAGATCTAGCTCGTGTGAATGCCGGATCAGGTTCACACAATCTCGACGCCCCCTACCTGGTGCGCCAAAGATGTCGGGGAAACTGATCCACGAACATCTATGGGGCCGGCGGACCGGGCCCCTTTCGGTTCGGCGGGGGGCGGAGATCGCATGAAGAGCAGATCAAGGCGAGGCACACGAGCAGTTTACCCAGATTCGGAGCTCTCCGGAGAGATAACACTCCTACTGCTGCTTGTCTGGTTGTATTATGTTGTGTTCTTGCTCTAGAGAAAGAGCGTAGTGTTCTCTGGCGTACGAATGGATCGAACCGAACCCCCTCTACATTGCGCATGGGCCTCCTTTTATACGCTAAAGGAGTCACCGACATGTGGCAACGTAGAGAAGGGTAAAAATGTAAAAAATGAGGTGGTTGGTACAGCTACTTGCACAGTGCACCCTACCTAACTCTGACGGCAGGGGACAAGGGCATTAAGTGCCCGTCTAAGTCGCCCAAACAGTGCAGAAAAGGACCGTTAGGGGCGCCACCGTTCGCCACGATGGCGATCTTGTCAGCTTCGCATGCCACTGCGCACCGCTGGCTGCACAGCCTCCCGCAACGCGCGCCTGGAGAGGCCCCCAGGGCGAGACGTTGGTGGATGCGCTGGAGCGTGGGCACAGAGTGGCCGCCTTCCGCGGCAAGCGCCTTGCCGCTGTTGTTATCTTGTCGGGTCCGGAAGCTTGTCGCACACCGGGCCTCGAGGTACCTTGGTTGGTCTTCCCGGCGAGCTCCTCTTGCCGGGGCCTTGTTGCCTTGCCGGATCGTGTGGCGCGTCGCGGCAAGTTCCTTGGAGTGCCTTGGCTGGCCTTCCCGGCAAGCTCCTCTTGCCGGGGCCTTGTCTCCTGAGCTTAAATACTTTGTTCTTGAATGGCCCCAAGGGAACCATGGAGGATCTTGGCGTTCACCCGGCAAGCCTTGCCGTGGGGTGCTGCAACTGCCCGAGCACAAGTTCGGGGTACTAGGGTACCCCTATTCTAGTACACCGACACTGGGTGTACCGAGAGAACTCGCTGAGCACACTCTTAATATCGATGAAAAGTTTAAGTCGGTCAAATAGTTTCTTCGGCGGTTTAATGAGGAAAGGCGCAAGGCTATTGGAGAAGAGGTGGCCTGGCTTTTGGCAGCTGGGTTTATTGTTGAAGTTTTTCACCTAGAGTGGTTGGCTAACCCGGTGCTCGTGCTGAAAAAGAACGACACTTGGCCTATGTGTGTGGATTGCACGGATTTAAACAAAGCTTCCCCGGCCGATCCTTTTGTTCTCCCTCGTATTGATCAAATCATTGATGATACGGAGGGTTGCAAGCGTCTGAGCTTCTTTGATGCTTATTCTGGTTATCATCAGATCAAAATAGCGGTTAAGGACCAAGAGAAGATGGCTTTGATTACTCCGTTTGGAGCCTTCTGCTATGTGTCTATGCCTTTTGGGCTTAAGAGTGGCCAGGTGACTTATCAGCGGTGTGTATAGAATTGCCTTCATAATCAGATTGGGCGTAATGTTCATGCTTACGTGGATGATATAGTGGTGAAATCTAGAGAGAAGGAAACCTTGGTAGCTGATCTGAAGGAAACCTTTGATAACCTCCGGGTCTACCGGATGATGCTTAACCCACCTAAGTGCGTTTTTGGAGTCCCAGCTGGCATGCTTCTGGGCGTTTTGGTGTCTAACAGAGGCATTGAGGCTAACCCGGAAAAATTAAGGCGATTACATCTTTGGCTAAATCGGCGTGCATCAATGACGTTAAGCGGCTGGCGGGCCGAGTTGCAGCTTTGAGCCGGTTCATAAGCCGGTTGATTGAGAAGGCTATGCCATTGCATCAAATGATGAAAACGACGGATGACTTTGTCTGGAGTGATGCTGCCAACTCCACCTTTGAAGATTTGAAAAGACAGCTTGCTGAGCCGCCGGTTTTTGCTGCCCCCATTGAGAAGGAGCCACTGTTGTTATATGTGGCTGCGAACTCACGGGTCGTTAGTGTGGCCATTGTTGTTGAGCACAATGAGGCTGGCAAGGAACATCCGATTCAATGGCGGGTTTACTACGTCAGTGAGGTGCTCATTGAATCCAAGCAAAGATATCCACATTGGCAGAATCTTGTTTATGGGGTGTTCATCGCAAGCCGGAAGCTTATGCGTTACTTCCAGGGTCACCCTATCACTGTGGTTAGCTTTGCTCCTTTATGATATATTATTCAAAATAGAGAAGCCACAGGATGAGTCGCCAAGTGGGCCATTGAGCTTGGGTCTCATAATGTAAAGTATGTGCCACGCACGGCCATTAAGTACCAAGCATTGGTGGACTTCATTAACGATTGGACGGAGTTGTAGATACCTGACGAGAAGCCACACAACACATATTGGATGATTCATTTCGATGGGTCCAGATAGTTGGAAGGCTCGGAGGCTGGAGTTGTTTTAACTTCTCCTCGAGGTGTCAAGTTTTGTTATGTGTTGCGATTGATGTTTCCTTGTACTAATAACGCAATAGAGTATGAGGCCTTACTGCATGGTCTTCGAATGGCCAAAGAGATGAGTTTAAGCCGGGTGTGGTGCCTTGGCGACTCAGATTTGGTGGCTCAGCAGGTATCAGGCAAGTGGGACTCCAAGGACCCTCTCATGGCGGCTTATCACCGTGAGGTTGACGCTATTGCTGGACATTTCAAGGGTTATCAAGTGGAGCACATTGATCGCAGAAAAAATGAAGCGGCTGATGCTTTAAGCCGGTTGGGATCTCAGCGTAAGCCGGTGCCACCTAACACTTTTGTAGATGTTCTGCATAACCCTTCTGTCAAATTACCTACAGAGGAAGATTTGGCCGTTCCAGACCAGGAGGCACAGTTGGTGGCGGCTCTTCATGTCATTACAGATTGGACAGTACCGTATTTGGTTTATATGACCTGGGTTGAGTTGCCAGAGGATGAGACCTTGGCTCGACAGATAACCCGACGGTCTAAGTCAATGACAATTTCCAATGGTGATTTGTATCATCGCAGAGTCACCAGAGCGTTTCAACATTGTGTCTCTCCTGAACAAGGTTAATAAATTCTTTGTGAGGTCCATGAAGGGGATTGTGGCCATCACGCCGGTTCAAAGTCTCTTGTGGCCAAAGCTTTTCGTCATGGTTTTTACTGGCTAATGGCTCACGCTGATGTAGAGGATCTGGTCAGTAGGTGCGTTGGGTGTCAAAAATTTGCACGACGAGCACACATGCCGGCTCAAGAATTGTGGATGATTCCAGTCACTTGGCTGTTTGCAGTCTAGGGGCTTGACATGGTTGGACCTTTCAAAAGATCCAAGGATAAAAAGACACATCTTTTGGTGGCAGTTGACAAATTCACAAAATGGATTGAGGCAAAGCCGGTTAGTAAGTGCGATGCAGCCACGGTGGTTCAGTTCATGAAAAAGGTGATCTTTCGTTTTTCTTTCCACACAACATTATAACTGACAATGGTACTAATCTGTCCAAAGGCAATTTGGAGGACTTTTGTCAACGTGAGCATATCCGCCTTGATGTTTCGTCAGTAGCTCACCCCCAATCCAATGGTCAAGCTGAGAGAGCAAATCAGGAAATCTTAAAAGGTCTCAAGCCCCGACTTATGGTTCCTTTACAACGGACACCGGGTTGTTGGGTAGAGGAGTTACCCTCGGTGCTATGGAGCATCAGTACCACTCCTAACAGGTCTACGGGTTATACGCCTTTCTTCATTGTTTATGGAGCAGAAGCAGTCCTGCCTAGTGATATTCGTCATGACTCGCCCCGCGTGGCGGCTCACTTTGAAGCTAATAATGAACAATCCCTACAAGATGCACTTGACATGCTGGATGAGGAGCGAGATTTGGCTGCAGCCCGATCAGCAATTTATCATCAGGACCTGCGCCGTTATCACAACCGCCGGGTTAGGTCCAGAACCTTTCAAGAAGGTGACCTGGTGCTCTGGCTCATCTAGGATCAGTCTGATGCACACAAGCTATCCCAACCTTGGGAAGGACCCTTTGTGGTCAGCAAGAACTTGAACAATGGTTCATATTACCTTATCGACGTTCGAGAGCACAAAAACTCACGTAAGTCGGAGGAAGAGACCCGCTGGCCGTGGAATATTGCTCATCTTCGGCCATACTATACTTGAGCTACCGGCTCTCATAATGTGCATATTGTGACATTTTATATATTATGATAAGTAATAAAGCACGACCTCGGTCCTTTGCATTTCCAATGATCATATATCTTTATTATTCTAATTATTCAAACGACCATTAGGGGGCTGATCGTATTGGAATCTAGCTTAACCCTTTTTGGTCTGGCTCATGATCATATTCGAATCTAGTTGTAACCTCATGGTCACTTGGGGGCTTCCAACATAGGTCATATTCGAACCAAAGAGAACATAGCTGTCGTAACCCTCTTGACCGGCGCAAAGCCAAACTCACTAGGGGGCTTCTTGATCGAATCTGAATCATAGCTTAACCCCTTTTTGGTCCGACTTGGATCGTATTCGAATCAGGGTCGTAAAAAACCTCTCAAGGTCATTTGGGGGCTTCCTGTTCAAACATAGGTCGTATTCGAACCAAAGAGAACATAGCTGTCGGTACCCTCTTGATCGGTGCAACGCCAAAGCCACTGGGGGCTACATGATCATATTCGAATCCTAGCTTAAGCCCTTTGGAACGGTTTACTGATCGTTTTGGAATTAGAAGCCTCCAAATTACTCTTAATGCTTGATTTACATCGTTTCAAACAGACTATTATGTTTTGCTGGTTTTTTGTTGTCTCAAATCTAACTGCACGTATGGTTTCAATTTAAACCGGCTCAGTTATTTGACAATGAGTTGCCAAGGTATAACAATCATTAGGCATATCAAGGTATTTACTTCTACAAAGATTAGGGTCGTCAACCTTATTGTCCGGGTCATATAAGCCGGCAGTTGAGAATCAAAGAACATAGGTATGACTTTGTCGTTCATAAACATACTTATCTGTGTCTTTTCATTAATCAAAGGTTTTTTCAGCCTTGTCTATCTTACATTTGGTCCTATTTTTTCCACTATGATGATTTTATGGTTATGTATCGGGTGTTTTGACCCGTCCAGTGATAAACCGCCAGGACAATTTTTTCATCTTTTGCATACAGGAATGGATTTAAACACTTCAGATGTGATCACGGGTATAATGCATACATTGACATGACGAGTAAAAAGTCATATGCAACATCCTATGCACAATGGCATAGGCAAAACATGCACTTTTGAAACTAACCTATTACAAGGCATTGAGAGCCCAAAAGGTTTTTTTTCTCTCTTAAGCAGATCTTAAGATAAAAGGATGGATTATTCAGAAGGTTATGACTCCTCCCACGCTGGTTCACCTCACTCCGCTGGTTGGAAGCTGGGATTGGACCAGTCAAAGCCATTCAGAGCAATGAACTCAGCTTCATCGTCAATTAGGCCGACCGTGTCAATTTCGGGGCAAAAGTGTGTTGGCGAACCGGCGGGATAACATCTGTCACTTTATAAGAGGGAGTCTCCATCTTCTTATTCTCAACATCAAAACCCGGCTGATTTTTATCAATGTTGGTTTCTTCGCCAAGGATGGTAGCATGAGGACGAACTTCCCTCACACAAGCAACGAAATCATCTTGATCAAATGGAGTCCCGTCTTCTTTCAAAGGGGGATACCCCTTGGCTACATCCGCCGGGTCAAGTTCCAGCACCCAGGCTTTGGAACGGCTCAGTGCGGTTAAGGCTCCGGCTCATGCGCAAGACCGCTTGCCTTCTTGGAATCTGGCGGGTAGAATTTACTATTTTTTCAAGACGTCACTTAAGAGTTTTGGTCCTTGGATGGCTGGGGATATAATGGCAAGCGCCCGTTGAGCTCCACTGTACAACTGCTCCACCAGGGTGTAAACCGCATTGAGTTTTATTAAATTGTTTTGCCTCAGATTGTTGCTCCGGGGACCTACGGGTGTTTTAAAAGGTTAAAAAGGCGGCTTATACTTCTGGCAAAAATAGAGTGTAAGTAAATAAAGGCAAATAACTCACCAAAGATTGCGGAGACCATCTGGGACACACGATTTTTTAAGCCGGTGAGCTTCGTGGTAACCTCATTGAGAGCCGCCTCCACTGTCTCAGCACACTGGGTTAACAAGGTTTTCTCGTCGGCCCAGGATTTCTTCTCCGCATCAAAACTATTCTTTAATTTTTCAGCTTCAAAAAGGCTCAACTGGAGTCTGGAGTCAGCGTTCTTTATCTCCGCCTCTTGATCCGCCAGCCGGGTCTTTGCATGAGTCAATTGAGACCCCAATTCAGTCAAGGCGGACTGCAAACATGCACAGGTATGTTAAAATGTAAAGGTTATCATGATTAAAGTCCCAAGTGCTTTGCAACACAGCATCACTCGGCACTTGGGGGCTAATGTCTGCCAAAGCAATTTTTTAATGTGAAATGGCACTTCTATGATTAAAGTCCCAAGTGTTTTACAAGTAACAACACTTGGCACTTGGGGGCTAATGCATGATATTAAGAAAGTGTTTTCATGTTGAGCCGGATCACACTATTTGTTTCGACTGATTCAAGACAGTTATGAAGTTAAGTACCGGCTCATTTGTGATAAATTGAGCCTTCCCTTGGGGACTACGGGTGAAATTTAGGCTTCATTTAAGGAAAATCTAAGACAGAGCATCAACCTATATCACAAGTCTAGAGATCATTCGGGTTCATCATAATCCATAGACTTGGAGGCTGGCAGAGCATATATAAGATGGTGAAAGCCGACGAACGTACCTCATATTTCAGCTGCAGTTGCTTGACCATCTCAATTTCCGAGTCATGGCTGGAATGCACACGACTAAGGTAGCCGGACAGGATGTCGCTAACATTCAGGTGAGCATAATGAGAGACATCAAACCGTACCTTCTGCCTCTCTAAAGCCTCTTGCTTAGTAGAGTGCCAGGCCAGTACAGTTGGGTTGCTCGGCTCAACGAATCGACTACTAGTAATTAAGACATCATTGTCAGAAGTCGTCAGCGGGTTAGCTGAGCTAGATGGTTTAGTGGTAGCCGGATTAAGAATGGTCCCATCAGCTGACGGCTCAGGAGGGTCCGATTGAACGTCGACAGCTGGATCTTCTAGCGCTTTAGATTGATGAAGAGGAGTTGGTATTGTCGGTTCAGGTGCAGGATCTTTTGGGACTTCTGCCGATTTAGTAACGTTGGCTTTCTTGGACTTTGCTTGACCGCTACGAAAGATTTTATGAGACAGTTAGTATAATGATGCAGTTTTAAAGATGCATAAGAAACATGATTGTCCTTACCCAGGGGTAGTCTTGAAAGCCGGAAATTGAGTTCGTGACGAGTCGCCGGAAGAGCGAGAAACTTCCTGCAAAGGTAAAATAAAGTTATGAGAGTAAGGAAATAGATTCATGGATAAAAGCAAAAGACAAAGGTGAAAGAAACCTCGTTTTGGCGTTTTCGAGGAGTTTTTTGTAATTCACAGGGCAGTTCAATGTCGTCATTAGTCCGGTCCTGACGGCGGCTCTCATGTTGCTGCTTTTTCAAAAGAAAATGAGTGTCCAAATAAGCCAAAGGGTGCGAAAACCTTACTTTCCGGGTTACCAGTCGAAGTTTCTGTCTTGGCAAAGGGGATGAGTCGGAGGAAATAGTTACCTCTTCTTCTACGGCCTGGCTGGCCACGTGTCTTCCTGGAAATAGTCAGTGTCAAGAAGGTTGTTAAAAAACTGGCCAAGGGAGTCAAGGGCTACCTCCGACTCAGAAACATCATCCAGCCAGAACATGTCAGATGCAGTCTTCTTCTTCTTGGGCTTCCGGGTCGTTCTCCTGGTGTCTATGGCAGTGGCTCTAGCCTTTTTGGCAGCTTCATGATCATACTTGGCCTTCCAGAAATTAGATTTGTCCTGTAAGCAAATAACAGGTTAAAAAGCCATGCAAGTTTTTAATTACTAAAGAAAACAAAAAAGGAGGTCAAGGGGATTCACCTCTGGTGTCGGGTTAAGTTTGCAGAAGGGGTTTAATCCAACCTTACTGCAGTCCTCGTATTTGCCATTCTCGAGGATGGTTGGCATTTCAACAATGTCCTCTTTAGTTAGTTGTACAGAGCTATGATGCAGAGAATCATCTGGGCTTCCACCATATTTATACATCAACTTGGACCGGCGGCTTAGAGGGATGACCCGCCATGCGATCTAGCAACGGATCAGGTCAACTCCAGTTAAGCCATTTCCCAATAAAGCTTCAAACCTTTTGTTAGATGGGATAAGCTTCTTGCGTTCAGCAGCAGTAAGCTTGTCAGGGAGCACAAACTTAGAATCAAGACGCCCTGCGTGAAAACCTGGCAGTGTTTTTTCATCAGCTGGTGATATGTCTTGGCAGTAGAACCAAGTTTGGTTCCAATCTTTGGGACGGCTTGGTAAGAACACTAAAGGAAAGACAACACCCTATCGACGCTGAATCGAGATTCCGCCAAGTTCCAAGCTAGGGCCGTTGGTGCACTCATTCTGAAGGTTCAAATAAAAGTACTCTCTGAAGAGCTCCATAGTCGGTTCTTCTTGAAGATATACCTCACAGAGAACAAGAAAATTGCAGATATTGGATATTGAGTTGGGTCCAAGATCTTGTGGGTGAAGTTTGAAAAAATGGAGAACGTCTCTGAAGAACTTTGAGCCGGGTGGTGAAAAACCCCGATTCATGTGGTCAGTAAAAATGATAACATCACCTTCTTTGGGCTGAGGCCGTTCTTCGTCCGGATCAGGGGCACGATAAGACATAATGTTTTTCTCTGGCAAAAATCCAATTGTGACAAATTCTTTCAAGGTATCCTCATTAACTGTGGAAGGGACCCATTTGCAGACTCTTGGCGCTTTTAACGGCATAATGAAAAAAGGGCAAGCTGAAAAGAAAGTAATTTGCCGGTACAAATTATTGGTGGAGTTATAGGTTAATGATTATAGTATAGATGAGTAACGGCGGCTTAAGTAAGGGCTAATGATATATAAAGGAAAAATGAGCCAGAATCATAAGCCGCCTAGTAGGAACTATTCATCCAAACCCCCAAGAACGCTCACTGTTCATCAAGAGGCAGCATTGATCGGGTTCATTTAGTAGCAGTAGCAAAGGAATCACTTGTGTTCATTTAACAGAAAGGGATTGATCGCTCGGGTTTAGTAACATAGCTAGTGCAATCGCTCGGGTTTAATTAGAGCCCAACGCCTCGCTCGGGTTCAGTTAGAGAGCAACGCCTCACACACACGCGCGTACGTACGAGGGAAACGTACATCGCTCGGCCCCGACCACTCACCGTAACCAGGAACTCCCCCGATATTTTCCCCGCCCTCACTTCTACCATAGTTTTTTCCGTCATGGAAGGCCCAAAGAATGTCAGGCAGTTGCGTCTCCGGCCCGCCCAGGATGAAAATCCCATTTTCTGTCATGATTTTTTGTCATAGAAGTAGCAGCCCAAAATGTCATAAGACCGGGTTTTGTCACAATTATCGTCATAGAAGTGTCATAAGCATGACAGAAAAAAAATCGTTCGGCCCAAAATGTCATGCATGTGTCTTTTTATTGTAGTGATACCCCTGTATATTTTCCCCGACATAAGCCCGTGGGCCTGAGCCAGAGAGGGCTGCGCATGCCGGTTTACCTCGATGACTAGTCAATCCAACATCCACTTTGCGCAATTACTATGCATCGTCGGGTCGTGGGACTGGAGCAGTTAAGGTAAAACAGTAACTTTCCGAACTGTCGTGCCCCTGCCCCGCATCCCCCCTTAAGAGCAGGGAAAAGCGGAGCAGTACGTTTTACCTGTCTCTTGTCCCGTTCCCCCATCTTCTTCCTTTGCAAGTCAAGTGATAGTTTCTCCTCTCGCCCTGGTATTCGCTGCCGCCCCTCCCGCAGAATCCCTTCCCCTTCCGCATCGCTGTCGCGGAATGGGGAAGAAACCCACAGAGAAGGGAAAGCAGACGGCCGCGGTGAAGGTAGCCTCCCCCGAGGGAAGCAAGAGGGCAATGGAGCTGAACAAGAAGCAATGAGAAGACGTCGTTTTCGTCCCATCGACCTTGAGCGGTCCGGTCCTCCAAGCGAGGTACGGGTATCTGTGGGGGAGGCCCGTTCTAAATGGGCACGGGGCACCCAAAGTCTCCGCAGCGGGGGAAGGAAGGTCCGCCAAACTCATATAAATTCTTCTACACTTCCTTTATGGTCTCTATTCCCCCTTCTCCGAATTCTTTGAGGCAATTATGAACATCTATGAATTCCACCTCCTCGACTTCACGCCAAATGCCATGGCGACCATGGCTATTTTTGCGCATTTGTGCGAAAATTTTGTTGGTGTCAAACCCAATGTGGATCCGTTCCAGCATTATTTCGTGTTGTGGGTGGAGAACAAGGGCCACTACTCTGCAAACATTAGCTGGTTGCCACGGGTGGTGAGGAAGATCTGGGATTACATCCCTAGGAACCAGCATGAGAGGTGGGACGAGTGGACAAGGGATTGGTGTTGGATTGAAGACGAGGAAGCCCCCTTGTTCTATGAAGCACATAAGGAATGTGTTGAGTGCGGCAAGGATTGGAGTGCCAAAGGCCTCACTGAGGATAGGCTACGCCCGGCAATCAAGAGGGTTACTCGTTTGAAGGCTACCAGGCTAATCATCGAGCATGTCGAGGCAGATTTCCTTCTCCGCCGCATCTCGCCGCTGCTGTAGTGGGACAGACCCGCCTGGTTGTACGGGGATGCTGCTTATAGTATGATGTTGCTCCCAGGATTGGACAACAACTTCTCAGTTTATGGTCATCGGTGGCTGTGTGACCAACTGTTTGGTCGCTTTGAATTATTCAAGCTCCAGACAATTGTCATCCCCCTGAATATTAACTTTGCTCGGGACCAGATACTGAAGTCTATGCTGAATTGTAACGCCAAAGAGCTCAACCCTAGCAGCTACCCACCCTGGATGAAGAGCTTAAGTGGTCAAACACCCTGGTGGAGAAGGCTACCAGGGTTGAGACTGGAATGTATAAACGCACCTCTTCTGTGGAGGTGGTGTGCATTTTGAGGAGGGTTGAGGAGCACAAGGTCGCCCGTCTCGCAGAGACGGCGAAGGGCGCGAAGGCCGGGAAGGGCAAAGGGAAGGCTAAGGATGAAAGTTCTTCCCATGGTGGTAGCAAGGCGCAGGCCATGGAAGGGGCTGTCGGGGAAGAACTTGCTAGAGATAACCTTGCCGGGCTAGAAACCCTAGCCACGGCAGCAATGGAGCTTCTGGAGGAGGAACTTGGTAGAGTGGTGGGGCTCAATGAGGAGTGGCTTGCCGCGGGGCCTCAAGCTCCCGAGCCTGTGCTAGACCAGCGCGCCCGCAAGCGAGTCACCACCCGAGGGGCGGCGGCCTCCAACCCAGCGCCAACCACCAAGAGGGTGAAGAAGACCACCACTAAGGCCACTACGGTTGAGGTGGCATGTCGTCAATCTCCACGCCTTTCTCGGACCAAGGCTCCCTCCGCCAAGAAATCGATGGACCTAAGGTGGATTTTGGCTCCCACTCCGGCTTGAGCTCCTCATAGAGATTGTGTGCCCCGGAGCCCCCTACACCATGCCCGACACCGAAGCTGCCAGGGAGTTCTGTCCCTCCACTTCCAAAGAGAGGAAGAGAGCCCTCGCCTCCCATGGAGTTCAACTCGAATTCCAGGATCATCGCGGAAGAGTAAGGAAGATTGTCCTTTTGCATATATCTTTAGGCATACTTGAATGTTCTTGTTGTCGTCAGCAGGGAAGTGGAGGAGGAGGCGAAAACCCTCATCCACCGTTCCCAGAAGAGGCTCCGACACCTCGGGTCGCTGAAGGGCATAGAGAGCCCACCCTTAGTGGGGGGTGATGCAGAGGACACCGTGCCGAGTCCCCAGTCCAGCCCTCGGCCCGGGAACGAAGACTTGGTCCCATTCGCCGGAGGTG
The DNA here is from genome assembly GCF_018294505.1 of Triticum aestivum. Taxonomy (NCBI): domain Eukaryota; kingdom Viridiplantae; phylum Streptophyta; class Magnoliopsida; order Poales; family Poaceae; genus Triticum; species Triticum aestivum. The sequence continues at coordinate 297,295,227 of NC_057800.1, forward strand.
ATGGGGACGCTCTCCCCGTCCCCCAGCTGGAAGGGGAGGTGAGACGACACAGGACGAGCGCCTCCCTGAGGGGCATGCTTCTCCCGCTGCTCGAGCTGAACAAACCCCCACGGAACCTTTTGTCGATGAGGTTGCGTAGAAGGCTACCAGGAATACCACGACAAAGGGAGAAATTCATGGCCCAGAAACAGCTGTTGCCGGGGAAACAGAGGTTCCCGCCTGGAAAACTTCCCCAGGTACTTTGCTTATTTCTTATTTTATTTGTTGCTCTGATTACTTCTCCCAATTTCTCCATTCGCTTAAGACTTCCGCTTCCTCGTTATTCACTGGCCTTTTCATGTTCAGCCCCCCAGCCGAGGAACCAGAGCTGCTGGAGGTGGAGGCTGATATAGGAAGGGCTGCCCCAGATGAGGCCATAGAGATTGCCGCCATAGAGGGGCAGGACCTTGTTGCTGGGAACGCACATGAGTCTCTTGTGGTGGTGGAGCGCTATTCGGAAGATGTCCCGGCAGAGGGAGTGGTTGTTGAGGTGAAAATTCCCCTCCAGACTATGGACCCACTCCCCTCCTCAGGGACCGTCACCGAGAATCCACCACCCACCTCGAGTGCGCTGGCCATGGTGTTGACACACCTAAAATTGGAGCCCCTGGCCTGTCCCCGACGACAGGCACAGAGCTCGATGAAGAGCTTCAGCGCCTCCTGAATCCGCTTTATCAGGGATCCGGAGAGGCCGATGACTCAGCCACCGTCACGATGGATCTATCCTTCATGGAATCCATGGCGTTGGGCATGAAGGAGACACAGTCCCGACACAAATCAAAAGTGGTAGGAGCTCAAGAAGCAGTGCGAGTTCGCCAACAAGATGGACCGGAAGCGAAAAGACAAGTGCCTGGAGCCGTGCGACAGGAACGACAAGCAGTTCAAGGTGCTCATGAGGTAGCAAGAGATGCTCTTGATGATGAGGGAGGATGTCATGGATCAGGAGGTGCACCTGGCAGACCGGAAGGTGTCTCTGGACTCCAGAGAGCGAGAGATCTCCCTCCGGGAGGAGAAACTCGAAGCCACCCTCCACACCAAGGATGAAGGTCTCGAGGCTCTGATGCAGCAATAGACCAAGGAATTGGAGGATAAGCATGGAGCTGCTCTGAACACCCTCACTGCTGACTCTGCTGCTCTGAAGAAGCTTACTGAAGATCTAGCTACCCCGTATGCCATAAAAACTGACTTCGACCTGCAGGTGGCTAAGCTGAATGAGGATCTCGCCCAGAGCGCCAATGAGGTGCAGGCAGTCAAAGAGAGGGCATGGCAGGCGGAGATTCACTTGGCTGATGTACAGTCGTAGCTCTCCTCCAAGACACAGAGCCTCTTGACTGCCAACGGCAACATCTCGGACACGAAGGCAAGGATCGGCACATTGGCGCGTTCGGTAGAGTTCCTGAGTCCCGCTAGCAGTTGCTGTCCAAGGATTTCAACACTGCCAGGCGTCTCCTACAGGATGCAAAGGACAAACTGAAGAATCAGGTTGATCAGGTTAATCTCTGGATCAAGAGCCTGATTGATATGGCCGAGCATCTTGGTGCCCAGGCGGCGGTGATGAGCATGGAGAGCCCAGTCTTCTCGGCCAGCAAGCATGAGGTCCCAAGCGTCAAGCTAGGACTCTTCTTCAATAAGCTACTCGAGAAGATGCTGGCGCACAAAGAGGAGAGGGCCGAGCATTTTGGGACCGAGTCCTGGAGGCTTGCCCGCGATGCCCTCTTCATGGTCTTGAGCAATATCTCCTGCTGCCACCCAGACCTTGACCTTGCTGACCAATTCAAGAAGCCCCCACCGTGTGCCGACATTGCAGCCGCCAAGGAAAAGGCTGCTCCCTGGGCCGACTTTGTTCTCCATGTTTGAGCTATTCCACCTGGCCATCGGACTAAGTATCGGGCCGCTGCCGCTTCTGTGTTGCCTTGTAATGAAACATGATATATATTTTGCGTTTGGTCATTCTATCTCTAGTGTTTGTGCGAAACTGATATTTCTAGCTGAATTTTAAATGTGTGTTTATTCCTTTGAGCCCTATATGTTTGTGTTCATCTGATCAATCCCTATGTATGTTGTGGATGCCTGTCGGTATCATATTGCCGCGATTGTCGTAAGGGTCCGGCCCTTGTCAGTCATCCTCGCGTTGATGCATTCCGATAGGTTTTTCCCAGGTAGTTCTCGGTGCGATCAAAGAAACTAGCCAAGGTTCCATCACATGAGGGTTCTGATGGTACGAATACTCACTAGGGTTAAGGGATAAACGGCTGCAATAATATGAGATGTATCAACAAGAAGTGATAATGTAAACTTAGCTTTCGTTTTGAGCTTCTTTTTCCTCTGTCGGACCACGCGCGTCTGACGCGTTCGCGGCACCTGGAGCAGCTGAAGATAATTAGGTGGTTTCTCCATTCCCGGTAGAGGCCGACATGCATTCCTTGTGGCTGGCGGCATCGGGGCATAGTGTGGGGCTCCTCTGGTCCCCCCTCCCCTTTTCTCCCTTCCTTTCGAGTCAGTCCGGCGGCTGCCATTGCATGGGTTGTGCCGATGCAAGGAGCCTTACTGAAGTACGCTTGTCGGGGCATCAATTGACGGACTCATACTAGCACTTCGCTCAGGATTGCCCAAAATAGGGGAAATATTAGACCGAGCGTCGTGCGGTTGTTGGATTTCTGGTTCTGCAGACCCTTGAGAGGTTCAAACTCTGGGGTGCGTGCGAAAACTCAACCTTCCCAGGCTGCCTACTCGCCAATCTCTTGGCTTAGCTCGATGAATAGGAAGGAAACGAGACACAACAGTTTACCCAGGTTCGGGCCACCTGGCGGTGTAAAACCCTACCCCTGCTTTGTGGTGGATTGGTCTCTGTCGGCGTTCTGGGAACGGGGGTCCCCGGACTTGCCTGCCTGCGGCCCGTGGCGTAGCTAGACCAGCGGCCCTGTGCGGCCCATCTTCACCAGCAAGCACTCAAGACCCTCGCGAGGGGCCAAGCTTTGCGAGTCGGATGATGCAAGGCCTCCTCGGGGGCAGCCTCACCAGGCTGGCTCGCGAGGGGCATAGAGATCAAGGCAAGGGAGACCTGGCGAGGTCCCCGTGACATAAGCCATGAAGACCAATGCCAGGAGGGCACCAGGCGGGCGCCAGCACGCAGTGTCCTTGTTTCCTCTTTGGTTCTAAAGAGGCAAGCTCAGGCGCGGAGTCTCAAGGCATCAAGCAAAGGTTTCCATATCGGTGCAACAAGACAAAGACAAGCAGGTCAGCAAGACAGAGGTCACCGTGGAGCCCAAGACAGCGTCACCAACTCCTCATCAACTTCTCCAACAAGGTATACGAGCTGAAGAACAAACACATGGAGGCATACCTCGCAGAGGTTCGCAAAATGGAAAAGCATTCCTGGGTCTAGAGCTACAGCACGTACCCCGTGGAACCAACAAGGAGGCCGACGACATCGCCAAGAGGGCATCCAAGCGACAACCACAAGAGCCAGGCGTCTTTGAGGAGCGGCTCTTCAAGCCGTGGGCAACACATCCGCTCCCGGAGTCTACGCCGCCTCGGGAGGAACTCCCCGAACCACCTGTCTCGGGAGCACCGGCCTACGGCCCGACCTCGGGAATGCGCCTACTCCTGGCGCTCAAGCCTCAGGAGGGGTGCTGGACCAAGGAGTTCAAGGAATACCCGACGAAAGGGATGCTGCCAGAGAAGGAGGAGGACACGTAGCGCGTCGCCCGACAGGCTACGACATACTGCATCTAGGACGGTGAGTTATACAGGAAGCGGCCAAATGATGTTACCTTACGACGCATCTCCAGGGAACAGGGGAATGAGTTGTTGGCCGACATACACGGCGGGGACTGCGAGCACTACTCATCGTCACGGACCCTCGTCGGCAAGGTGTTCCGCAGCGGGTTCTACTGGCCTACCGCTCTCAATGACGTAACCGAGCTGGTGAAGTCTTGCGAGGCCTGCCAATTCCACGCCAAGCAGATCCATCAGCCAACTTAGGGCCTCCAGACCATCCCGCTCTCGTGGCCATTCGCAGTCTGGGGGCTAGATATCTTAGGCTCATTCCCTCGAGCGCCTGGGGGCTGCCGCTACCTCTACGTCGCCATCAACAAGTTCACCAAATAGGCGGAGGTAGAACCCGTCCGCACCATCCCGGCCGGATCCGCGGTCAAGTTCATCAAGGGTGTCGTAAGCCGGTTTGGGGTCCCTAATCGCATCATTACTGACAACAGCTCGCAGTTCACTAGCAATCTTTTCAAGGCATACTGTGCTATCCTTGGAACGCATATCTGCTACGCTTTAGTGGCACACACCAGGAGCAACAGTCAAGACGAACATGCCAACGTAGAGGTCTGCGGCAAGGGCTGGCACGACGAGCTCTAGTCTGTGTTGTGGTCCATCCGCACCACCGCCACCAAGCCAACAAGCGAAACCCCGTTTTTCCTCGTCTACGGAGCAGAAGCGGTTCTCCCTCACGAGGTCAAGCATTGCTCCGCATGGGTCCTGGCGTTCGACGAGACACAGCAAGACGCCATGCGGTGGATGGACCTTGTGCTTGGGGAGGAACGCCTCAGCGAAGCCTCGCTCCGAGCGGCAAGGTACCAGCAGGCGCTCCGACGGTACCGCTGTCGCAGCGTCCGCTCTAGGATGCTCGAGGTGGGCGATCTCGTCCTGAGGTGGGTGCTCTCCAGGGAAGGCCTGCACAAGTTCTCACCCATGTGGGAGGGCCCTATTAGGATCGCCCGTGTCCCCAGGCCTGGCGCCGCGCGCCTGGAGATACAGGATGGGATCCCCATCCAGAATGCCTGGAACATCCAGCACCTCCGGAGGTTCTACCCATGAAGCAAGGCCCATCGTGTGTGATGCAAGGCCCCATGCCTATGAAGATCTCCGCTCGTGACACTATCACGTAATAATGAGTGGGGCTGTACACGTCCCGAAGTCTCAAGAGTGCCGAGCTTGGGCCTCGGGGGATCCCTCCTACGTCTTAGTGGCAGCACTTAGCGCCACGCTGGTGAGAATACAAGAAGACTAGACTAGGTGCCGAAGGCGGCTTCTTATTTGCTTTCCATAGTTGGCTTGCCCCTTTTTCTCAATGGAAGTTTGCATTCTGGCCTTTCTTGTCCTCTTTGTTCGATCGCCTTCCCCTCTGTACTTCCTTGGATTTTTGTTTTGGTCTGTGCTCACCCTCGCCTGCCTTGCGAAGGGGCTGGACAGGTGCCCTTGTGAGAGTTTTTCCTGTTCTTCGCGAGGCACCCTCGCCCGAGCCCGCAAGCTGTCACATCTCTCTCAATCCGTGCCCCTCGGGTACCGCGATGCGAAGTGCTGGGTCATGGCCAGCGGCACATGCGACCAGGATTCAAAAGAATAAGAGTTTCCTAACAAATTTTTGTAGTTCCTAGCGGCCTTCCGAGCAAAGGAGGCCTCGCCAGGCACTAAGGAATGCGCGCCTCGCGAGGAGGAAACTACTTCAGGCACATCAAGCTAAGTTATCTCTACATGCCCACATAAAATGTTGGTAGCACAACAAGACGCAGGGACGATACACATAACATAGCAACTCAAAAATTATGGTTCATTACATGTCCCTGCAGGGCCCATACTTGTTTCTTCTTAAACGCGGGAAGGAAAGAGCAAAAAAAAAGTGGTGCGTGCCACCACAGCAGTTCGCAAGGGCGGACCCATGGCGCTTCCCCGAGCTCAGCCAGACCCCGCCCCGCGCTTCACTGGAGCGCGGCGACGAGACAACCGGATGCCTCCCTCGAAACGGGTGCGGCAGCTAGCTATAGCCACCGCTGCTGGAGCTGCCGCTGGAGGAGGAGCCGCCGTAGCTGGACGAGCTGCGACCAGCACCGAGGACGAAGCCACCTTCCTCCTCATCACGACCAGCACAAAGGCCAAGCACCACGTCGCCGTCATTGTCCTTGGGGCAGCACCCGACGCGGCAACCATCTTCCCCAAATACCCTCATGAAGAGGGTCACGTCGCACTCATACTTGAAGTGGAGGAGACAACACTTGCCCAATCCGCGCGCGCGGGCGAACGTCTGCCAGCCGCGGGCCAAGGCCGCGTTGCCCGCGGCGGATACTTCAACCACGACCCACGAAGCCCTGCTGCAGCAACCATCCTCCTAGAGCGAGAGACTGCTTGGACCTGCGGACAGCAGTTCACCGACAAAGAACTGCGGGAGCTGAAGCCAGGTGCCAGCCGGGTTCTCCGGCCACACGATGATCTCCGGCGTAATCTCCGCCGACTGGAAGCGCGGCCGAGGAGGCCGCGCAACCATGGCATGCCTCACTTCATCAACGGGACTGCCACGACCAAGGCGACTCCCGCCATGCGGGGGGCGCCACCACTGCCGCGAGGGGCCACGGTGAGGGTCGCTGCGTGATTGCACGGGCGACCATTCCCCCTCTTGGGTGGTGGAGAGTGGGGCCCCTGCTGGTGGGCCTTCCGCTTCACCGCGGCCGAGAACCTCTTCGCCGGCGCCATGAGTGTCACTGGTAGCAAGGAAGTGAGGAAGAAGCAGAAGGAGTGAAGGAAGTGATTGGTGATGGGGGCTCCACTCCCCCTTCCCCATTATAGCCAAGAGGAGGCCAACCGCTGGCCTCCACGATCTAAGGTAATGTTGACCTTTTTTCTACCTGCAGCAAGGACTCGTCAAGTCGGGTAGTTGCCGAGGCAGTGTGGGGAAGCGGGGACGCACACTTCCAATCAACTGCCATGCGTCAACCGAGGCCGCAGGCTGTTAGGGCTCGTGGCACCCCGCACTTGCCCCTTGGCTTCGCCTCGAAGCTATGTCCGAGTGCACCCTGGGCCCCGGGGCTACTGTCGGTGTTCTGGGAATGGGGGTCCCCAGACTTGCCTGCCTGCGGCCCACGACGTGGCTCCACCAGCGGCATTCTGCGGCCCATCTTCACCAGCAAGAACTCAAGACCCTCGCGAGGGGCCAAGCCTCGCGAGGCGGACGATGCAAGACCTGCTCAGGGGCAGCCTCAGCAGGCTGGCTCGCGAGGGGCGGAGAGATCAAGGCAAGGGAGACCTCGCGACGTCCCCATGACGTAAGCCATGACGACCAAGGCCAGGCGGGCACCAGGCGGGTGCCAGCGCATGAAGTGTCCTCGTTTCCTCTTTGGTGCTAAAGAGGCAAGCTCAGGCATGGAGGCCCGAGGCATCAAGCAAAGGTTTCCATATCGGTGCAACAAGACCAAGACCAGTAGGACGGCAGGACGGAGGTCACCGTGGAGCCCAAGACGGCGTCACCACTAGAGCCTTTGGCAGGCGAAGACTACTTTTGTCAAGATAACTTGTAATAGCTGTCCCCCTTCAAACTTGGCCATTGTGGGATCCCTTCACTCTCAATATTTGGGAGAGGACCAAGACCTCTATAAATAGGACTAGCCACCACCTTTGCAAGGGGGAGGATCATTCAGACCACGAGACACCAGACAAACTCGCCAAGCACAAGAACACCTCTACTCAGGAGACTGTTCTTCCCCTTGTAACTGTTCATCCTCAGCCCATCAGGCAATCCACCACACCACGCTAGAGTAGGGTATTACACCGCAATGGTGGCTTGAACCAGTATAAATCTTGTGTCCCTTTGTTCCACGATTCGAAGCAATAAGACTTTAGATTGTGCTGAGGGAGAGAGCTAAAGCGGGAGAGAACTTTGTGCGCACCCCGGTGTTCGAACCTCAATGGTTTTGCCAGAGCCCAAAATCCAACAGTCTCGAGGGGCTGAGGATGAACTAGTAAAATGGGAGAACAACCTCAGGAGGAGGAGCGTTCTTGGGCTCATGTGAGCCGGTGAGTGTGAGGATGGAATGGATCCGATCCGATGCCCTCCAGTCCTATCTATGGTGGTGGCTAAGTCCTATTTATTGTGCCTTGGTCCTCTTCCCAAAATGAATGCGGGAAGAGTTCCAACAACGGCCAAATTCGAAGGGAAACACCTAGTACATGTTATCCTGACAAAGGCAGTCTTCACGTACAAAAGCCTCTAGTCGTGTCGCCGCGTTGGGCTCGGCGATGACCTCCATCCTGCCGTCCTGGCAGTCTTGGTCTTGTTGCATCGGAATGGAAACTTTTGGCTGATTCCTCAGGACTCTGCGCCTGCTCTTGCCTCCCTAGCACCAAAGAGTAAACTGGTACACTGCGCCTGCTGGCACCCGCCTGGCCTTGGTATTCATGGCTCACGTCATCCAAACCTGATGAGGTGAAGCCTGCATAGAAATCTCTGCTCCTCGGTAGCCTGCCTGAGGAGGCCGCTCCTCATGCAGTTCTTGGAGTCGTCCGCCTTGCGAGGCTTGGCCCCTCGCGAGGCTCATTAGTTTGTTGATGCTGAAGCTAGGCCATACCAGGCCGTGGATGAAGCCACACCATGGGCCGCAGGTAGGCAAGCCTGGGTACCCCCGTTCCCAAAACACCGACAATAGCATTCGGGCCCAAGGCGCGCTCGAACTTGGCTTCAAGGCTAAGCCAATGGGGAAGTGCGGAGCGCCGTGGGCCCTAACCGCCTGCATCCTTGATTGACGCATGGCGATTTATGGGACGCAGGCGTCTTCGCTTCCCAATGCGGCCTCAGCAACCATTCGACTTGACGCGACTCTGTTGCATGCAGAGAGATAACCATCATTGCATGGGATCATGGAGGCCGGCGGATGGCCTCCCTCCGGCTATAAATGAGGGGAGGGGTAGAGCCCCCTCGCTCTTCTCAATCTTCTTGCTGCCCACTCCTTCTTCTACTCCGTCTTGCCATAGCATCCATGGCACCGATCAGGAGATTCTCTGTGGAGGAGAAGCGAAAGTCCCCTCAGGAGGAGCCTAAACCACTTCTGCCGAAAAAATGGTTTAGCCGCCCTCATGACGGTGGCGAAGGACGGGCGGTGACGTGGCCTTGGTATGAGCAGCCTCTGCCTCGCTTCTCGACCCCCTTGTTCGCCCATACGCAGGGCCCTGGGCGAGGTGGCAGTGCCCAGCATCGCGCAGTTCGGGATCGCAGTGGGCAGGCCGTGGCTGGATAGCCAGTCAGCCCATGAATCCACGCCGAGGGCTCCTCGCACAAGTTCGTGATGTGGGCGGAAATGCCACTGCGCATGTTTATCTGGTTCCCAAGGTTCTTCGCCCAGGAGATGCCGCCAAGAGGGCCGCTTGAGCTGTGGCTACAGCATGCCGGGTGCTGTAGCCTGTCCACGGGGGCAGAGGTCGAGGTCGTCCCCCCGGGAGGCATCTTCATGACCCGTGGATGGGGCGAGGTCGCCTGGGCCTGCCGTCCAAAAGGGCCCCTCGCCATCCACTTTCAGTATGATGGCGCCTCCACATTGTTCTTCAAGGTCTTCGACGAGGACAACTGGTGCCTGGAGTGCCGCCCTGGGGTGTCGACGTCCTAGGAATGGGGGTACCCAGACTTGCCTGCTTCCGGCCCACGACGTGGCTCATCGACGGCCCAGCTTCAGCAACAACAACTCAAGACCCTCGCGAGGCGGACGACACCAAGACCTCCTTGGGGGGCGGCCTCCTTAGGCTGGCTCCCGAGGAGCGGAGATATCAAGGCAAGGAGCACCTCGTGAGGTTCACATGACATGAGCCATGACAACCAAGGCCAGGCGGGCGCCGGCGGGTGCAGCATACTAGTTTCCCCTTTGGTGCCAAGGAGGCAAGCGCGGGCGCAGAGTCCCAAGGAATCAAGAAAAGGTTTCCATATCAGTGAAATAAGACCAAGACTGCCAAGATGACAGGAGGGAGGTCATCGTGGATGCCACCGCAGCGTCACCACCAGAGCCTTTTCCAGACAAAGACTACTTTTGTCAGGATAGCTTGTACTAGTTGTCCCCTTTCAAATTTGGCCGTTGTGGGATCCCTCCCGCCTACATTTGGGAAGAGGACCAAGGCCACTATAAATAGGACTTAGCCACCACCATAGAGGGGGATGATTCAGATCATCCTCTCATCCACCGGATGATCGAGCTCAAGAACACCTCACCTCCTAAGGCTGTTCCACCACTGTACTAGTTCATCCTTAGCCCCTCGAGGCAATCCACCACAAAGTTGGAGTAGGGTATTACACCGCAAGGTGGCCCGAACCAGGATAGTTCTTTGCACGCACCCTAGTGTTCGAACCTCTCAAGGGCCCGCGGAACCCTAAATCCGAACTTTGGCATGCCAGGCAGGCGTGCGTCGGAGCCTCTCTTCTTCTAGCTAGCCCGTCATCGCCTAACAGCCCTAATGGCCGACGATCAGAGGGTTCATGCCGAGCAATAGGCCACTTGGCCGACCCGGGCGGTGTCATTTTCCCAGGAAGACCTCCACTTTGCTCTCCAGGCGGCTGGCACACTGCCTAACCCCACCGGACACGGGCGGCACGGGCCGGCGCTACCCGCCCTCGCACCTCGGCGTACGCGCGCCGCCGTGTAGTTTTCGGGATATGCCGTGGCGACGGCACCACACACTCGACGGGAGCAGCCGAACATGAAGGTTCTGATCATCATGGCACGAGAGCTACTGCGCTGTAGGTTGGCGGAGGGCGGCCGCGATACCCTGCTGGAGTGGGTTGTTGGACTACTTGACGCCGCCTACAGGGGTGCGGCACCATTCTACTCACTGTCCATGCCTCAGGTAGTGGCAGAAGTGGGCGTCGGGCCCCGACGCGCCCGTGCGCCCCTCGGAGCACCCGAGGGATTCGACAGCAACAACATGGCCCTCGGCGCTGTTCATCCTGCTGTGACCGCACCTCCTGCGGCTGGGGCAAGCTCCAGCAGTCCCTTGTGGGGCCGCGCTGGGACGTCACCCCGCGGCCACCAGGGCCAGGCGCAGGTCCTGGTGGCCCAGAGTGTGGGGCACCTAGGCGAAGGCTCCGGCGCAGCGGCCCCAGATGGCTATGTGCTCCACATGATGGACCTGGATTACACTCCTGAGGAAGACCCCAGCTTGTTCCCCAAGCCGAGCTGGGCAGAAGGTACGCTAGAGGGCGGAGCTTTCCAAGAGCCGCCCGAAATCTTCGCCGAACCCTTCGATGACAACAACCACAGGGTACGGCCAAGACCCTAGGGGCATGCTTACGCTAACCATGGAACGCAGGTGAACAAGGGCACTCCAGCGGCCGGAGACGCCAGGCGGTGACCCCTCTACCGGCAGGACCAGCGCACTAGGGGCCGTGTGGGCATGTCCCGGAGGCAGGGCCTCCCTTGCGCCACACGGAACAAGTCATCGCACAGAGGTAGGTCCTCTGCTGGGGGAGGCGCTGGTGAGCCCCCCTTGACAGAGGGCCCGTGGTCGCCGAGGGCGCCGCTAGTGTCCCACTTGCCCCTTGGTCTCGTCCTGGTTTCTAGTCGCCCCAACAGTGGTCAGGGGAGGTGCAGGGCGGGGACCTCGTCAGGCGATATGAAGCAAGGCTCATGCCTGTGAAGGTCACCACTCATGACACTCTCATGTAATAATAAGTTGGGTTGTACATGCCCCGGAGTCTTCGGAGTGCCGCCCCTCAGCCTCGGGGGCTCCCGCCCACGTCCAAGTGAAAGCACCATGCTCCATGCTGGCCATCGACATTGTCCCCCAATGGCCATCCTCACATCCAGTGAAAGCACTTGGCTCCGCGCTGGTGAGAAGACAAGAAGACTAGCTAGGTCCCAGATGCGGCTATTTGCTTTTGCCCCTTTCTCTGTAACTCGATTTGCCGCCTTTTGGATTGAGATTCGAAGTCCTCTTTATGTTGTCAAAAATGGGGAGACTTTTCTCTCGATTTGTGCCAATTTGTTGCCTTCTGGTTTCTTGTTTTTCTGAGGGTCTTGCACCCGCTTCCCCTCTTACGAGCGCCTTGCGAGCAGGGGCTCGGTGTGGTATGGCGCGCCAGGCATGCTCAGGTTGTCCCGGCCGATGGTGGGGCCTCCCAGGCCAAGGGCGCAATCACCGCTGGATCATCAAGCGCATACCCAGTCATAGTCTGGCATTCGCTCCTGGCAAGGCTTTCTTGGGCGAGCCAGCAGGCCCTTGGGGAGGTCAAGACCTCACGGGCCTCAGAGAGCTCACTTAGGAAGGAAGGCGTGTCTATGACCCAGGACCTACTCAAGGCCTACTAAGATCAAGATAAGTATCAGCAACAACCCTGCTTGGGGGCTCACAAGCTTGTGATAGCACACTTCAAGTCTAGCTTTGAAAAGACAGAACATGAATTTACACATTACAAGGGGATCCACCTCCAAAATGCTCTCACACCTTGTGGGGCCGTGTCTGAGTCTTTGCGTGCAGGTTTAAGCGAAGGAGTGCAGGCCTAACTGGACGTACTACCCCCATCACCATCCTCGTCGCTCTCATCCGCACTACTTGCACTGTCACTAATGTCATCTTCATCGTCGTCATCCTCGCCATCTTAATCCACCACGATCACCGCCGCGTCGTCCTCAGGGGCGAACTCTCTAACCAGAGCGTCCACATGACCGTCCACCCAGTACGACAGGTTGTCTCGGATAACCCCTGGCACTGGGGCTATGACGACGTCAAAATCAAAGTGGCGGTCGAGGTTCTGAAAATGACTGAAGACGCAAGAGAATGCACGCGCAAGGAGGCCTCGACTCCTCTCCTCGACGAGATCGCGGGACCTCACAGCCCGGTCCTCCAGGCGCGTCCCGACCTCTGTGAAGAAGCGAACGTGGTTGGTGTACTCTTCCACGCGGGGATGAGGGCGCTCTCCTAACAAATGGCACTCAGGGCTCGGTTGGCCCTCACCCTGCGGGCCAGAAGCATGGGGGCATGCTCACGCTGCAGCGTCTGCCGACGACACGCCTCATCCGCATTCTGCTTCGCGAGGGATGCAGCGCCATCAATCTGCCGCTAGAGTGAGAGCAAGTTGGCGCGTGACGAGGCCAAGTCTCACGCTGCTCCATCTCCTTCAGCTTCGTCCTAAGGGCAGCGGTCCTGTCCTCAGCTTGGGCCTCCAAGAACTCCAGCTTTAGACGGTACTGATCGGCAAGATCCGCATAAACCTTCGCCACCATCCGGGCGACCTCCTCCTGGACCTTGGCTTCCTGCGCGGTGATGGCATCCTCAGCCGTGGCCACCTGGTGCTCCCTCACCTCCAGCCGCTCAAGCTCCAGGCTTCACTCCAAGGCCTCAAGCGCCAGTGCCTCCTAGCGCTTCGGGATGTCCTTCTCTTCGGAAGGTGCTGCCCTAATTGATGCCAAGACAACCATGTGCGCCTCGATCCGCTGCTCAAGGGTAGCGTTCAAGGCCCGGATCTCCCGTTCGCGCTCCTCGACGGCCTCGCGATGATGGTCAGCCTCCCTGGCCACCTCCAAGGCTCGGGCTCTGGCCTCGCATGAGGTCGTAAGGGACACCGCGACCGTTGCCTTGTTGCGATCATGCTGAGGATGTGCAAGGTTGATGGCAACCTTCAACTGGTGCCACTCGTGAGCCAGTCGACGGTCCATTGTCTGAAGGCGAGCGTCGACTTCGACAAGCTCTTCTCGGAGATGGCTCAGTGCACCCATCGCCTCCTGGAAGAGATCATGGTGTACGGCGCCACGCCCGTGCGTGAACTCCAGTGGACAGCCAAGCCCGTCCTTCACGTTCGGGGTCATTGGGGAAGCTTAAGGTGGCCTGCCTGCCCCTGGCGGGGGGCGGGCACCTTCCTCGCCACCCTCCCGCCCTCGGCAGGGGCACCAGATGGCGTGGCCTCGCTACTCGAAGACGAAGCCAAGGCTGGGATCGCCCAACCGCCGATGAGGACCAACGGAGGAGCCCTCAGCATGCCTTCTACACCCATGATGGACAATGAAGGAGGGACGACAGGAACACATGATCAATGCCACCCGTTGACACGTCCGCCTCTAGGACGGGCCCTGCGCCACTCAAGGTGGACCGGTGGGGGGAGCTCGAGACCAGGGGTGAGCTGAGGACTGGTGGAGGCCGCCCCTCAGGAGATCTCGCTGCCGTGTGTGAAGGGATCCTGAAGGGCCATTGTCAGGAAAGGATGCGGCACACATAAAATCATGAAGAAGAGGTAGTTACTCATTGATGGCTATGTACTTCCTCTACTTTAGTGGCCGGTAGGCTTCACCACAGCAGCTAGGAGGCCCCTTTCTCTTGCGGAGCACCTCGAAGTTCCGGCACAGTTGGGCGAAGCCTGGGGCCCGGCCGTCAGCATCCGGAGCGGGCTGTAGAGCCACTGGAGTGGCGACCACGGGAGCCCTGGGCACCGTCATCTCTCAGGCCACCACCTCAGGACCGCTTCTCCGAGCTTCATGGGTAATGACCTCGGGAACCTCGAATCACACCGAGTCTTTGATCTCCCCCTTAGGACGGCTCACCCGAGCTCGAGCACTGCCATCTCAGGAGCACCGAGCTGCGTCGCTTCATCATCAGCCGCCCTGACAGCACCCGGCGGCGCTCACCCCCCTGCGTCCACCTCGGGGCATGCACCACCGAGACGGCAGGCAGAGGGACCACGAGGATAGGGTTCTCGCGGGGCCCCTCAAGTCTAGCCAGGCGCAACCCCCACTCGTCAAAGAGGGGCATCTGCCTCATGAACCCCTCCATGTTCGAGAAGCAGTGCAAGAGGCAGCCCTCCTTCGGAAGCATGGCTGGCATAGGGTCACCCGTCAGGAGGTCGCGCACCGTGCGCAGTGTCTCGGGAGGAAGCGCATGTACATGGAGCCTCATGGGGTCCCTGATGCCGATGAAGGTCCACATCCGTCGAGAATGGCGCTCGAGTGGAGCAATGCGGAACTGGATGAACTCTTTCACCACCATGGGAGCCGTCACTCTGACCTCCTTCAACTTGGCCAGCCGGCGCCAAACACGGGCAAGCCGAGGGTCGACAAGCTTCACCTGCCCCCACCTGGAGCTGGGTACAGCCGATGCCCGGGGGAGCAAGAGCAGGGAGTTTAGCACGCCGACATCCACGAACACCCACCGTTTCCGGAATCCACTTACAAATGGCGAGAGCTCAAAGTCAATCCCTTGGCTGGCCGTTGCCGCCAAAGCCTGAAAGGTCAGGCACCCCAAGCACTGACAGGCGTCAGCCAGGTGAAGCGAGAAGAAATGGCGAAACAAGGCCACGCAGGGATCAATGCCCACCATGGCCTCGCAGACGAAGGAGAAGACAGCGAGGAGAAGGATGTATTGGGGATCCAGATGCAATGTGTGGACTTGGTAATGCGATATTATGGCATCGAAGAAGTTGGAAAAGGGGGGAATCAACCTGCTAAGAGGGCGTGGAGATGAATGGGGATTGTAGTGGCCGCCATGTCCACCATGGCACAGGAAGCAGGCCAAGCCACTATAGTGTTCCACTCATTGGAATTGGTGGCAAGCACCAGACGGATCTTGTCCAGCATCTCCTGATTGAACACCGTCGACCGCTCGAGGGCGGGCTCGAAGGCCGGCGGAGATTCAGCCAGAATGCGGTTTTTCCCTTGTTCCTCGTCAACCTCGGGGCCATGTCGACAGGGAGAGCCGAGAAGGTGCAAGAGCCAAGGGAGCGCGCGACAAGCAATAAAGCTCGAATTGAGTCAGTGACGGTGACCGCCAAGCCCGACGAATATGAAGGTTGTGTGGGGAAGTGAGGGCGCCCACGACCCGTCCATCGCCACATATCGACTGAGGCCACAGGTAGTTGGGGCCGCGGCTCTCCGCCCTTGCCCTTTGGCTTCGCCTTGAAGCCAAGTTCGAGCGCGCCTTGGGCCCGGGGGCTACTGTCGTCGTCCTGGGAACAATGGTACCCAGACTTTCGTGAACGCGGCCCATGACGTGGCTCCATCGACGGCCTGACACAACCCAGCTTCAACAACAACAACTCAAGACCCTCGTGAGGGGCCAAGCCTCGCGAGGCGGATGACACCAAGACCTCCCTCGGGGGCGGCCTCCCTAGGCTGGCTCCTGAGGAGCGGAGATATCATGGCAAGGTGCACCTCATGAGGTTCACATGACGTGAGCCATGACGACCAAGGTCACTCTGCTCCTCGCGAGGTTCACATGACGACCAAGGCTAGGCACCTCGCGAGGTTATCATGGCAGCGTACCAGTTTCCCCTTTGGTGCCAAGGAGGCAAGCGCAGGCGCAGAGTCCCGAGGAATCAAGCAAATGTTTCCATATCGGTGCAACAAGACCAACACGACTGCGGGATGCTACTAACGCGACACTACGATCAGAGACCCTTCGCCGAAACTGTGTGCGATGCAATAATCACAAACGGTAGTGTAAAATAACCGTCAAAAAAGGTGAAAAACATTTGCAATGGTGGTGGCATCAAACACGGTTCAGATTTTAGTTGCATGTGCGATGCAGGGTGTACGGTTCAGTCCAATGAACTGTTTGCGATGAGGCGGAACAAAAGAAACGGACAACCTGACGAACGCGTGTGCGATATACATCATACGATTCATTCGGATGAACTGTTTGTGATTGGGCAACACAAAAGAAACGGTCAGCAAGATCAAGGTGTGTGTGATTGAGGGCATACGCTTCAGAAGGATTAATAGTTTGTGATTAGGCAACATAATAGAAATTGGTCAGCCAGATCAAAGTGTCTGGGATTGATGGCATACACTTCACATGGATGAACTGTTTGTGATTAGCCACAACAAACTGAAACAGTTAGATAGATCAACGTGTGTGCGCTAGACAGGCACCAAAATTCTAATTAAAAGAAGCGTGTGTGATGGTAATAACGAGCGCACACGGTTGTTGGAATAAGACATGTGCTGACATTGCCTATTATGGTGCACCCTATGGTGCAAATGCCATGTACACAGCCGACAAGGCATACGTGCCCACGTCACGCCTTCCAGGAATAGTGTCACACTTATAATCGTCAGTAAATTTTGAGTCTGCCATGGCCGATCACACCGATCACACCGATCAAAACCTAAATGGCTTCTCACTTAGGAGCGTATTACTACCCGGTTATAAATACTACTACTCCAAGATGACTGGACATTCCTCCTCAAATCCTCATCCACAAAAACAAAGTCATTCATCATCGTTCCCTTTGCGTGAGTTCTGGGTCAAGAGATTGGCACTAGGGAGATGCGAGCATGGAAGCGGAAGCACGAGAGATGTCCCGCCTCACCGCGAACGTAGCAGACATGTCCCGCCGCGCGGTTGTAGCAGCACAGAGGTCCCGCCGTGTCGCCGAAGCAGCACGCAGGTCCCGCTGCACCGTCGATGTGGCAGACTGGACCGGCCGCGCCACGGAACCATAAGAGATGTCCTGCCGCGCGGCGAATGCACCAGAGATGTCCTCCCGTGCCGCGGCAGTAGGGGAAAATGCCTCGTGGGCAGGCGAGGACTCTTATAGGCGCGTGCATGCGGTCGTCCATAGCCAGATGGATCAGATCTCCGGCTGGGCGAGGTTGCAGGATGACATGAAAGCCTCTTTTGTCGGCATCATCCGGCAACTAAATGAGAGCAATGCGAAGCTCCGGGCAGAGCCTGACCTGCTGAGGGTGAAGATCGTCGGAAGTGCGGAGCAGTAGGAGGAGACCGCTGCCTTGTTAAAGTGGACCGACATCATTGTTGAGAAACTTGTGGATGAGAATGCCATGTTGCACATTGAGTGCAGAAGGCCAGTGGAGGAATCCGTGGATGCTCTCAAGCAGCTACTTGAGGACAAGAAAGAGCCCATTGCCGCTCGCCATAGAGACTAGTTCCTGCGGCATGCAGCAACGTAGAGATCAGCGAGCCAGATCGCTGTCTTCCATCTTTTGCCCATGTGTATTTCAGGCTTTGCCGCATGTGGCTTTTTTTCATTATGTTCCTAAATATGTAAGACAATTATTATCCAATGTCATCATCCTTATATTCATCATGCTTGCCATAAGTCGCAGTCGATGTTATATAGATCCATCAGATCTTACAACAAGATCCGTGCAAAACTTTCTCTTCAGATTTTCATTTCTCTCTCTTGAATCTTAGTCCAGTGACACACATAGCCACGCCATAGGACAGGGGCTCGGGCGCCATTAATGGAGACGTTGGGAGGGAGGTGCGCGGCGGGTAGCGGTCAAAGGGCTCTCCTCCTGATGAGCACGCGCAGGGGTCTAATCGCATGCCTCCCATACTCAAATAGCTAGCCCGCATGGCACCTCCTAGCCAATAAAAAAAGGGGACGCGTGGCGACGCGTAAATGGTAAGTAGAACGCCCATGGTTTAAATAATACTTGTGTTTCCGATTTGTAACATGACAGCACTTATTCCAAAATGACTTTGTTGATTGTTAATGTGTGCGCCTTCGTAAATTGGACAGAAAAATTACCACAGCATGTTGGTGCCATATCATGACACCATGCCAAGTTTCATGATTTTCAGGCCTGTTTTGCATTTACAGGAATTAAAAAACCAAGTTTCTCAATCTTTCCGGCCGAGCCACGACGGCCAGATATTTGAATTCCATTCCCATTTCTTGCGTTGGACCTATAAATACACCCAAGGACGAACACGTGATTTTCAACCAACTTTGGTGCACTGGATCATGGGCTTGTAGTTAAAATTTCAATTATGCACATTAAATGCGCAGAAACTCAATTAATGTAGAAAAAAAGCGAAACGTACACAGAATAATTCCAAAATTTAGCACGGTGCTTCTATTTGGTCTAATCTGTCTGTGTAAAAAATTAAGGCGGGATAAGGCAGTGGACATATCTCGTTTCAGACACGGAGGTGACACGTTCCCTCTTGGAACCACGAGCCTTCTTGAGGGAAGCTCCGGTTTGCAAGAAGGTTACACCAAACCTTGTCCCAATTCAGCCAAAAAATTTACCACAATATGTTGGTGCCATGTCATGACACCATGCCAAATTTCATGTTTTTCAGGCATATTTTGGATTTACAGGAATTAAAAAACCAAGTTTCTCAATCTTTCCGACCGAGCCACAACGCCCAGATGTTTGAATTTCATTCCAATTTCTTGCATGGGACCTACAAATACACCCAAGGACACACACATGAATTTTCAACCAACTTTGGTGCATTGGAGCATGTACTTGTAGTTCAAATTTGAATTATGCACATTAGATGCGCAAAAACTCAATTAATGTAGAAAAAGGCCAAACGAACCCGGAATAATTCCAAAATTTAGCACGATACTTCTATTTGGTCTAATCTACAAGTGTAAAAAATTAAGGCAGGAGAAGGCAGTGTACATATCTCGTTTCGCACACAGAGGTGACACGTTCCCTCTCGGAACCATGAGCCTTCTTGAGGGAAGCTCCGGTTTGCAAGAAGCTTACACCAAAGCTTGTCCCAATTCGGCCCAAAAAATTACCGCAACAAGTTTGTAATGCCCACGATGCAGCTATATCTCCCATGTGTCGAGGCACTACTTAGAGGCATAACCACATGGTGGTTTTGTCGCAAGAGGGGTAATCTTCACACAATCCCATGTACTAAATAAGAAAGGGATAAAGAGTTGGCTTACAATAGCCACTTCACACAAATAACAAGTTAAACATACATCATCTAGAGTATAATCAAAGGTCTGACTATGGAACCAAAATAAAGGAAGATAACTACAAATGCTAGATCCCCGATCGCCCCAACTGGGCAGCACTACTGATCATCCGGAAAAGCCACATAATAACGGCCAAGATCTTCATCAAACTCCCACTTGAGCTCGGTTGTGTCACTTGCACTGGTATCATCGGCACCTGCAACTGTTTGGAAGTATCTGTGAGTCACGAGGACTCAACAATCTCACACCCGCGAGATCAAGACTATTTAAGCTTATGGGTAGGATAAGGTAGTGAGGGGGAGTTGCAGCAAGCGATAAGAAAATATGGTGGCTAGCATACGCAAATAAGAGTAAGATGAGAAGCTACGCAACGGTTGTGGAGCTAGAAGCGATCAAGAAGTGATCCCGAAACTACTTACGTTCAAGCATTACACAAGACCGTGTTCACTTCCCAGACTCCGCCGAAAAGAGACCATCACGGCTAGACATGTGGTTGATTCATTTTAATTAAGTCAAGTGTCAAGTTCTCTACAACCGAATATTAAGAAATTCCCATCTGCCACATAACCGTGGGCACGACTCTCAAAAGTTTATACCCTGCAGGGGTGTCCCAACTTAGCCCATCAAAATCTCTCACGATCAACAAAGGATATTCCTTCTCCCGGAAAGACCCAATCAGTCTCGGAATCCCGGTTACAAGGCATTTCGACAATGGTAAAATAAGAGCAGCAAGACCGCCCGAATGTGCCGGCAAATCCTGATAGGAGCTGCACATATCTCGTTCTCAAGGCACACCGGATGGGCTAGATGTTGGGTTGGCATAGACCCTAGTTGCCCAGGGGGTGCCGGACATCCCCCAGTTCGGACAAACAATTAGTGAAGCACTGGTCGGGGGGTTAAAATAAAGATGACCCTCGGGAGCACAACTTCCAAGGGAAAAGTATAGGTGGTGGTAAGGCAAATGGTAAAACCAAGGTTGGGCCTTGCTGGAGGAGTTTTATTCAAAGTGAACTGTCAAGGGGGCCCCATAACCCCAACCGCATAAGGAACACAAAATCAAGGAACATAACACTTGTATGACGGAAACTAGGGCGACAAGAGTGGAACAAAACACCAGGCATAAGGCCGAGCCTTCCACCCTTTACCAAGTGTACAGATGCATTAATCAAATAAGAGATCATATGATAGCCCAACATAGCCATGTTCCTACATGGAACAACCTGCAAGGCACCTGCAACTAGCAACGCTATAAGAGGTGAAGGTCGGGCGACGTGGAGGCGTGTGAGTGGCTGCAGGAGGCGGGGTTGGCGACGTGGAGCAAGGGGATTGGCCTGGGGCCTATGGCGGGTGGCGGCGTTGGCCTCTGGGCCGGCGACAAGTGGCAATCGTGGGGTGGCATGGCATTAAAAACGAGGAAGGCGGGGTTTGCTGTAGCTGCAGGTTGGTGCAGACTAGGGAATGCCAAATTTGGAAGGAGGGTGTCCATAAATAGCAAAAATTGCTAGGGTTTGGTTCTAGGGGTTGTCTCTGGACCCTCCGATGTCAATCAGACGGTTCCGGTCAGAGGGGGGGTTTGGTGGCGCTAGTTTAGAGTGGGAGTGGACTGTGAAGAGGGGCCTTGGACTGAGAAGAGAGAGTCGGAAAGCGGCCCAATGATTGTTTCTGGAGACCGATAACGTCCGACGTATGACCGGCTATAATGCCTCTATATGTTTAACGGTTGGGCTATCAAACAAGCTCTGAATGCGACAAAACATGGCAGACGGCCTACTGACAGCATAACAACACTGCATGCCAACTTTCAACCCATTCTGAGAACATTTTCTAGCCACTTATAAAATAATATTTCGGAGGTGCCACGGGCGCGTGTAAGTGTGTCTGGGCTCAGAACGGACAATGGAGAGAACTGGGGGAAACATGATGATGCAATGCAGATGATGACATGGAAAAGATGCGACACACAAGCAAAAGACATGGCAATAACAGCAAACAATGGGAAGACACCTGGCGCATCGGATTCGGGGCGTCACAATATTGGTGCCATGTCATGACACCATGCCAAGTTTCATGGTTTTTAGGCGTGTTTTGGATTTACAAGAATTTAAAAACCAATTTTCTCAATCTTTCCGGGCGAGCCACGACACCCAGATGTTTGCATTTCATTCCCATTTCTTGCATGGGACCTATAAATACACCCAAGGACACACACGTGATTTTCAGCCAACTTTGGTGCACTGGAGCATGTGCTTGTAGTTTGAATTTGAATTATGCACATTAAATGCGTAGAAACTCAATTAATGTAGGAAAAAGGCCTAACAAACCGGAATAATTCCAAATTTTAGCATGATACTTCTATTGGGTCTAATCTGCCTGTGTAAAAAAATTAAGGCAGGAGAAGGCAGTGTACATATCTCATTTTGCACACGAAGGTGACACGTCCCCCCTCGGAACCACGAGCCTTCTTGAGGGAAGCTCCGGTTTGCAAGAAGCTTACACCAAAGCTTGTCCCAATTCGGCCAAAAAATTTACCGCTGCATGTTGGTGCCATGTCATGACACCATGCCAAGTTTCATGATTTTCAGGCGTGTTTTGGATTTACAGGAATTTAAAAACCAAGTTTCTCAATCTTTCCAGCCGAGCCATGACGCCCAGATGTTTGAATTTCATTCCCATTTCTTGCATGGGACCTATAAATACACCCAAGGACACACACGTGATTTTTAGACAACTTTGGTGCACTGGAGCATGTGCTTGTAGTTCAAATTTGAATTATGCACATTAAATGCGCAGAAACTCAATTAATGTAGAAAAAGGCCAAACGAACCCGGAATAATTCCAAATTTTAGCACAATACTTCTATTTGATCTAATATGCCTCTTCATACACCACCTCAACAAGACAACGCGCCTGCCCCCAAAGCTCCGCCGCCTCCTTTTTCCAGGCGGCATCGTGGGCTTCACAGGCCGCCTGCTACCTGGCTTCCTCCTCCGCCATCTCCTTCTTGAATGCCACTTGCCTGGCTTTCTCAACCGTCTGCAGCAACTTCCATAGACAAAGATTGTACTGGCCCCAAAACCAATCCAAAGTTGGGGGGTCCGGCGCAACCTCGTCAGGCGGCGCATAGGGGTCCTCATCGCTGCTAATCGAATGAGTGTCCTCGGGGGCGACGACTCCTCGTCGGCGCGTGGGCTGACCGGCGGCGCCATGCCAGAGATTTGAGAGAGAGAGAGAGGGCGAGTGAGGGGAGGATGCAATGAGAATGTAGGCCGGACGACTTGAGTAAGGTAGTATTTATTCGCGGTCGGAATCTAGATTGACAGGGATAGTTCACACGCCGGTCGCCGGAATTCACGAGTACTATAGTTTGAATTACACACAATTCCCGCAGCAAATCCATGTCTGAACATAATAGCCAAAATCCATGTGTGAACATAGTAGCTGACGGTTTCCAATGCAGGACCGTGTCTGATTAATGATCCCCGCCATTCATGTGGGGGCCAGTTGTCTTGCCAGATCTTTACATTTTGTTTTTTGAACACCAGATATTTACATCGTCTGACGATTTTTTGACTCACACACAAGTACACAAAAATATGATTTTTCAAACCGTTTTGGTTAGGTGTTGCATGTAGATGTAGTTCAAATTTTAATTACGGTCATTAAATGATTAGAAAATCACTTAAATGTCTTTAGAATGTCAAATGACCCCTAAAATTTACCAAATTTTCACATGACAGTTGTATTAGTGCATGTCAAACGTAGGAAACATTTTGAAGGCTGTAAGAGGAAGCTATCTCCCGTTCGTCATCAAACATGGATTGTTCCCTCTCGGAACCATGAACCTTCTAGTGAGTTGCTCCGGTTTGTGAGGGGTGAGTGTCCAAACATTCGTAAAAACATGCCAATTTTTTTCCACATCATCTTGGTGGCATGACATTACATCAACCAAGGTTTCATGTGTCTGATGATTTTTCTATTTTTTGAATTAGAATGACATGTCACTCCATGCATACGTATGCATGTGTCCATGTCGTGAGACCAATATGTTTGAAAATTCATTCTAATTTACTGCACATGGAATTAACACGCACACAAGTACATAGATATGATTTTTCAAACCGTTTTGGTTAGGCATTGCATGTAGATGTAGTTCAAATTTGAATTACGGTCATTAAATGGTTAGAAAATCACTTAAATGTCTTTAAAAGGTCAAATGACCCCTAGAATTTTCCAAAATTTCACATTACAGTTGCAGTAGTGTTTGTTAGATGTAGAATAAATTTGAAGGCCGTAAGAGGAAGCTATCTCCCGTTCGTCATCAAACATGCATTGTTCCTCTCGGAACCACGAACCTTCTAGCGAGTTGCTCCGGTTTGTGAGGGGTGTGTGTCCAAACTTTCGTCAAACATGCCAATTTCATTACCACATCATCTTGGTGGCATGACATTAAATCAAACAAGCTTTCATGTTTTTCTGATCATTTTCTATTTATTGGAATTAAAAAGCCATGGCATGCACTCCATGCATGTGCCCATGCCTTGACACCAATATGTTTGCAAATTCCTTCGAATTTACTACACATGGAATTAACTCGCACACAAATACACAAGAATATGATTTTTAAACCGTTGTGGTTAGGCGTTGCATGTAGATGTAGTTCGAATTTTAATTATGGTCATTAAATGGTTAGAAAATTACTTAAATGTCTTTAAAAGGTCAAATGACCCCTGAAATTTACCAAATTTTCACATGACAGTTGTATAAGTGCACATTAAACATAGGAAAAAAATTGAAGGCTGTAAAAGGAAGCTATCTCCCGTTCATCATCAAACATGCATTGTTCCCTCTAAGAATACGAACCTTCTAGCGAGTTGCTCCGGTTTGTGAGGGGTGCATGTCCAAACATTCATCAAACATGCCAATTTCTTTACCACATCATCTTGGTGGCTTGACATTAAATCAAGCAAGGTTTCATGTTTTTCTGATCATTTTTAAATTTTTTGGAATTAAAATGCCATGGCATGTACTCCATGCATGTGCCCATGCCTTGACACTAATTGTTGAAAATACCTTCGAATTTACTGCACATGGAATTAACTTGCACACAAGTACACAAATATATGATTTTTCTAACCGTTATGGTTAGGCGTTGCATGTAGATGTAATTCAAATCTGAATTACACTCATTAAAAGGTTAGAAAATCACTTAACTTTCTTTAAAAGGTCAAATGACCCTTGAAATTTACCAAATTTTCACATGACAATTGTATTAGTGACATTAAACATAGGAAAAAATTTGAAGGCCGTAAGAGGAAGCTATCTCCCGTTTGTCATCAAACATGCATTGTTCCCTATCGGAACAACGAACCTTCTAGCGAGTTGCTCTGGTTTGTGAGGGGTGCGTGTCTAAACGTTTGTCAAACATGCCAATCTCTTTACCCCTAGAATTTTTCAAAATTTCACATTACAGTTGTAGTAGTGTTTGTCAGATGTAGAATGAATTTGAAGGTCGTAAGAGGAAGCTATCTCCCGTTCGTCATCAAACATGCATTGTTCCTCTCGGAACCACGAACCTTCTAGCGAGTTGCTCCGGTTTGTGAGGGGTGTGTGTCCAAACTTTCTTCAAACATGCCAATTTCATTACCACATCATCTTGGTGGCATGACATTACATCGACCAAGGTTTCATGTGGTTCTGATTTTTTTGAATTAAAATGCCATGCATATGTATTCATGCATATGTGTCCATGTCGTGATACAAATATTTTTGAAAATTCCTTCTAGTTTACTGCACATGGAATTAACTCGCACACAAGTACACAAATATGATTTTCAAACCGTTTTGGTTACACGTTGCATGTAGATGTAGTTCAAATTTCATTTACGGTCATTAAATGGTTAGAAAATCACTTAAATGTCTTTAAAAGGTCAAATGACCCCTAGAATTTTCCAAAATTTCACATTACAATTGTAGTAGTGCACGTTAGACGTTGACAAAATTTCAAGGTCTTAAGAGGAAGCTATCTCCCATTCGTCATCAAACATGCATTGTTCCCTCTTGGAACCACGAACCTTCTAGCGAGTTGCTCTGGTTTGTGAGGGGTGTATGTCCAAACTTCCGTCAAACATGCCAATTTCTTTACCACATCGTCTTTGTGGCATGACATTAAATCAAGCAAGGTTTCATATTTTTCTGATCATTTTTTAATTTTTTTTGAATTAAAATGCCATGGCATGTACTCCATGCATGTGCCCATGCCTTGACACTAATAAGATTCAAAATTCCTTCGAATTTACTGCACATGGAATTAACTCACACGCAAGTACACAAAAATATGATTTTTCTAACCGTTATGGTTAGGCGTTGCATGTAGATGTAGTTCAAATCTGAATTACACTCATTAAAAGGTTAGAAAATCACTTAACTGTCTTTAAAAGGTCAAATGACCCTTGAAATTTACCAAATTTTCACATGACAATTGTATTAGTGACATTAAACATAGGAAAAAATTTGAAGGCCGTAAGAGGAAGCTATCTCCCGTTTGTCATCAAACATGCATTGTTCACTGTCGGAACAATGAACCTTCTAGCGAGTTGCTCTGGTTTGTGAGGGGTGCATGTCCAAACGTTTGTCAAACATGCCAATCTCTTTACCACATCATCTTGGTGGCATAACATTACATCAACCAAGGTTTCATGTGTTTCGCATCATTTTTCTATTTTTTTGAATTAAAATGCCATGTAACTCCATGCATACGTATTCATGTGTCTGTGTCGTTAGATCAATATGTTTGAAAATTCCTTCTAATTTACTGCACATGGAATTAACACGCACACAAGTACACATAAATGATTTTTCAAAATGTTTTGGTTAGGCGTTGCATGTAGATGTAGTTCAAATTCGAATTGCGGTCATTAAATGGTTAGAAAATCACTTAAATGTCTTTAAAAGGTCAAATGACCCCTAGAATTTTCCAAAATTTCACATTACAGTTGTAGTAGTGTTTGTTAGATGTAGAATAAATTTGAAGGACGTAAGAGGAAGCTATCTCCCGTTCGTCATCAAACATGCATTGTTCCTCTCGGAACCACGAACCTTCTAGCGAGTTGCTCCAGTTTGTGAGGGGTGTGTGTCCAAACTTTTGTCAAACATGCGAATTTCTTTACCACATCATCTTGGTGGCATGACATTACATCGACCAAGGTTTCATGTGGTTCTGATTTTTTTGAATTAAAATGCCATGCATACGTATTCATGCATATGTGTCCATGTCATGATACAAATATTTTTGAAAATTCCTTGTAGTTTACTGCAAATGGAATTAACTCGCACACAGGTACACAAATATGATTTTCAAACCGTTTTGGTTACACGTTGCATGTAGATGTAGTTCAAATTTCAATAACGGTCATTAAATGGTTAGAAAATCACTTAAATGTCTTTAAAAGGTCAAATGACCCCTAGAATTTTCCAAAATTTCACATTACAATTGTAGTAGTGCACGTTAGACGTTGACAAAATTTCGAGGTCTTAAGAGGAAGCTATCTCCCGTTCGTCATCAAACATGCATTGTTCCCTCTTGGAACCACGAACCTTCTAGCGAGTTGCTCTGGTTTGTGAGGGGTGTATGTCCAAACTTCCGTCAAACATGCCAATTTTTTACCACATCGTCTTGGTGGCATGACATTAAATCAAGCAAGGTTTCATGTTTTTCTGATCAGTTCTTATTTTTTTGGAATTAAAATGCCATGGCATGTACTCCATGCATGTGCCCATGCCTTGACACTAATTGTTTGAAAATTCCTTCGAATTTACTGCACATGGAATTAACTCACACGCAAGTACACAAAATTATGATTTTTCTAACCGTTATGGTTAGGCGTTGCATGTAGATGTAGTTCAAATTTGAATTACAGTCATTAAATGGTTAGAAAGTCACTTAACTGTCTTTAAAAGGTCAAATGACCCCTGAAATTTACCACTTTTTCACATGACAGTTGTATTAGTGACGTTAGACATAGGAAAAAAATTGAAGGCCATAAGAGGAAGCTATCTCCCCTTTGTCATCAAACATGCATTATTCCCTGTCGGAACCACGAACATTCTAGCGAGTTGCTCTCGTTTGTGAGGGGTGCGTGTCCAAACATTTGTCAAACATGCCAATTTATTTACCACGTCATCTTGGTAGCATGACATTACATCAACCAAGGTTTTATATGTTTCTCATCATTTTTCTATTTTTTGAATTAAAATGACATGTAACTCCATGCATACGTATTCATGTGTCCGTGTCGTGAGACCAATATGTTTGAAAATTCCTTCTAATTTACTGCACATGGAATTAACTCGCACATAAGTACACATATATGATTTTTCAAAACATTTTGGTTAGGTGTTGCATGTAGATGTAGTTCAAATTCGAAATACGGTCATTAAATGGTTAGAAAATCACTTAAATGTCTTTAAAGGTCAAATGACCCCTAGAATTTTCCAAATTTTCGCATTACAGTTGTAGTAGTGCATTTTAGACGTAGAAAAAAATTGAAGGCCATAAGAGGAAGCTATCTCCCGTTCGTCATCAAAAATTCATTGTTCCTCTCCGAACCACGAACCTTCTAGCGAGTTGCTCTGGTTTTTGAGGGGTGTGTGTCCAAACTTTCGTCAAACATGCCAATTTCTTTACTACATCATCTTGGTGGCATGACATTACAT
Organism: Triticum aestivum; assembly: GCF_018294505.1. NCBI lineage: Eukaryota > Viridiplantae > Streptophyta > Magnoliopsida > Poales > Poaceae > Triticum > Triticum aestivum. The sequence goes on from NC_057800.1 coordinate 297,323,407, forward strand.
CGACCAAGGTTTCATGTGTTTCTGATTTTTTTTGAATTAAAATGCCATGCATACGTATACATGCATATGTGTCCATGTCGTGATACAAATATTTTTGAAAATTCCTTCTATTTTACTGCACATGGAATTAACTCGCACACAAGTACACATATATGATTTTTCAAATCGTTTTGGTTACGCGTTGCATGTAGATGTAGTTCAAATTTCAATTACGGTCATTAAATGGCTAGAAAAACGCTTAAATGTCTTTAAAAGGTCAAATGACCCCAAGAATTTTCAAAAATTTCACAATACAGTTGTAGCAGTGCACGTTAGACATAGAAAAAAAATTGAAGGCTGCAAGAGGAAGCTATCTCCGGTTCGTCATCAAACATGCATTGTTCCCTCTCGGAACCACGAGCCTTGAGCTGAGTTGCTCCGGTTTGTGAGGGGTGTGTATCTAAACTTTGGTCAAACATGCCAATTTTTTTACCACATCATCTTGTTGGCATGACATTACATCAACCAAGGTTTCATATGTGTCACTCCATGCTTAATTGTGTCATAGCCGTTAGACCAATATGTTTGAAAATTCCTTCCAATTCACTGCACATGGAATTAAATCGCACACAAGTACACGAAATATGAGTTTCCAAACCATTATGGTTAGCTGTTGCATGTACATGTAGTTCAAATTTCAATTACGGTCATTAAATGACTAGAAAATCACTTAAATGTCTTAGAAGGTCAAATGACCCCTAAAATTTTCCAAAATTTTACATCATAGTTGTATTAGTACTAAAAAATTTCTCGTTCATTTAAAACACCATCCATTAGCACTTTATTCCAAATTTGTCTTTCACAGCTAATAATAACTATCTACAACATCACACACAATTTTTTTCAAGGAACCGTTTGCGATGAAAATATCTGGGTCTATTTAAGTCTCCCTCCTTAAGCTTCGCTGGCTCGTTTGATCTAGTGCCGGCAACCCCCGAATCCACTAATCCCGATCCCCTTTCCCGCACCCTCTTCTTGCAAAGATGACACCGTGGAAACACTTCGTGAAGGCCCTTACGATGGCTGCGCCGAGAGCGTCGCCGCATCTGCATTGAGCGCGGCCACTTCCGCCGAGAGGGCGTCTGGTGCAGCTGACAGGGCAGCTGCAGCAGCCGACACATCTGCAAACGCCAAGAGCGCTCGAGCTGGCGTCCGTGCCGCTGATGTCGCCCTGGCTCAGGTCGAGGCCATCCACGCCAAGATCGAGGATGCACACGCCAAGATATTCTAGGCCACATCGGACTCCAACATGCAACCCACGTCTGAAAAGGCAGCGGTGGCCATGGAGCACCTGCTTCCTCCTGTGGTCTCCTGGCAGGAACTGGAGATGTAGGAGGCGGCGGAGATCGAGGAGCGCCGGCAGGAGGAGTTGTGCGTGGCCGAGGTCGAGGTAGAGAAGAATCTGTCCATCGAGGAATCAGCGTTCGAGTACCAACGCGAGCTCTGGTGCAGCCACTACTACGAGTACTACAACCTTGAGGGCGGCGCCGAGGACGAGGACGCGGTTGACTTCAGCAGGGGGGACGCGGAGTCCACCAACGGCGGCATGTTGCCAGGACAAGTCATCGACGTCTCATCTCACACCGGCGATGCATAGGCCGGCGCGGCGACGGATTTTTAATTATGTGTACTTAGGCTTTGTTTTAATGCTGGTCTTTTGTTAGAGCAATGTTTAGGTCAACTGGCTCTGTGTAATTACTAAAATTTCTCGATTCAGTAAGTGTGGTATGTCTGCTGTACGCTCTTCTGTGTGCCCAAATTAGCAAGCGATGTTAAATTATGCATTGACGTACGTGGGGAAATTTCCACCAAAATTTTAATTATCAAACTCATCCCATGCGCGTAAAGTAGAAGAATAGTTTGTGATGCACACAATCGTTCAAAGTGAATGGCCCGGCGGCACCGCGTGCAAAGTTTCCCTCCACATTTCCAAAATTTTGGTATACCGCCAAAATATCTAGCCCCGCCCCCTTCCCCACCCCCTTTTCTCCCCGACCACAATTCACATTTCCCCTGTTATCTCCTTCCTTCCTTCCTTGCTAAGCTATAGCTTCTTCCTCGCTCTCGCCATCTCGCATCCTACCGCCGGGGTCGCCATGGACTTCTTCAAATAAATCTCCAGCGGTTCCTCCTCCGGCGACTACTCCTTCACCACCCGGGTATGACTCTCTTCTCTCTCTCGGTCTATGACTTGGAATGAAGGATTTTTACCCAGAGGTCGATTTGAGTCGTTTCTTCCTCTTGTAGCTCCCTAATACCATCAGTGGCAACGAATGAAGTGGGGTGGCTAAAGATCTATCTGCTCGTTGTCACCATCGATCTCCATGCATGAAGCTACATTGGGAGGAAGTTTCTGGCATGTGCAGAGAAGGTTAGACCCTCTTCTGCTGTTACAAATCATTTGTTAGATGTGATTCAGACACTGTCATGGTCCCAACCCATTCATAGCACACCTTCAACAAAACGCATCCTAAGTCGGTGTCACAATTTGTACCTAGTATCTTAAATTGTTTCCATCTCATCAGCGGTGCCATTAGAAAATTATTTGGCACCGCTTCAGCAGTTTGTGCAGCCAAGTTTGGTCCATACATCCGAGCAGCCAAGCAGTAAAATACTAAATCTTTATGGCACGAAGGAACTGGGCATCGGAGAAACTACGTGCTCCGGAGTCCGGGTCCCTGATTTTTTCTGCTGCATCGGCTCACCAGTTCAGCGCACCGGTGCGAGATGTAGCAACAGTTGTCTTTACACCATTTTTGTCATACATAGTGGATGGCCTTAGTGCTATTAGTTATATGTTACTAAATTTTTGCATGTAGACACCTGTTAGTATCAATTTGCTGTCATCCAAACACTGTCGGTATGTCTTGCAGTTATATTTACTTTCCTCATAAAATGTTCAATTTGTTATTTATCGTACATGAGTAAGAACTTGTAGTGTCGTTGTAGTTAATTATAGCTTCTAATGTTCCAGAATTTGGTTGTTGTCTTAGTACCAATTATTTCAATTTCACATTGATCTTTTTGAGAAGATATGTCATAATTAACATATTTCTTCAGTTTTTTAAAATAAGCATTGGTGATTTTCTATGTTGCTATAAACCCATTTCCCCTACAACTGTTACTGATCTAGTTTTAAATATTATAGGATGAACGGAAGTGTTCTTACATGGAGTGGGTTGATCAAGAGTGGCCACAGTCTTCGAAGATGTGCCTAACGAAGCTCTAGAGCATGTATGAGGAAGTGAACACAGCTAGGCTTAGAGAAAGTCTTGTCAACGCTGAAGCATATTTCAAGATGCGGGATAAAAAGTTGAAGGTGGAGAATGAGCTCAGATTTTTTTAAAGACTTTGCTATGATGGTGTTGGCGAAGGAGGAGGCACTTTCCCAGTTGGCCCATGCAAAACGGGTTCTTACTGAACTGAAAGCAGAGGTGGATAAGACGACCCTGGATGATCTCGATTAGGGAAATGAATATACTGTTCTTATGAAGTTGAACTAACTATATGTTGTACTATGTTGTTTTCATGTAGCTACTATACTATGATGTTATAATATATTTATGTGCCTGATATGAAACTGGCAAACAACTGTTCGATATGAAATGTGAATTTGCGTAATACTAGAATTATTAATTGTAAACTAATAAACCTACTAAATGTGTCATGGTCCTTTGGAAACGGTTCTAGCAGTAAAAGCTGTTGCGATGGATAGCCCAATGCCACACAGTTTTCTTCATCAAATCGTGTGTGATATAGTTGATAAAAGCAAACAGTTAACCAAGGAAGACCATGTGTAATAGTTACAACTTTCACACATGATCCTACACATAAAACTGTGTAGGATTTACGTCCGAACGGAAACGTTTTCCCTGGATTGACTATGTGGGATGGACATAAGAACGGAAACGTATTCCTAGGATTGACTGTGTGTGATATACATACGAACGGAAATGTTTTTCTGGGATTCACCGTGTGGGATGTACATACCTACGGAAATGATTTTCTTGGATTACCGTGTGGTATGTACATACATACGGAAATGATTTCTCGGATTCACCATGTGGCATGTACATACCTATGGAAATGATTGGGTTTCGATGCCTCGCCCTATCGCACACGGCCCCAGCCTAGGTCCCAGGAGGGCCTATCCCCGATGATTTCTTGGTCGTGTGGGAAGGATACCCTATCGCACACACTCACTTGGCGACGGTTCCAAATGCCATCGCGTAAAGGGGTCAAGAACCGTTTGTTTAGGACCGACGCGCACCAGTGTCGGTCCACAACAACAAACACGAAACCTTTGTTGTTTCTAGTTCTAGGCAACCCAAGCACAAAATCCATGCTAATATCTTCCCATGGGTGATACAGAATAGCAAGAGGAATATAGAGACCATGGGATTGAGCTTTAGACTTAGCTTTGCGGCATGTAGAGCACCGATTGGTGAAGCGTGAGACGTCGTGGAACATCTTGGGCCAAAAATAGTTCTTGGAGAGTGTAGCGAATGTCTTGTCGCATCCAAAGTGTCCCATTAGTCCTCCTTCATGAGATTCTTGCAGAAGTAACAAATGAAGAGAAGACTTGAGAATACATAGTTTGTTAGCTCTCACAAGATAATCATCTTTGATGTAGTATCGCTCCCAAGATGTATGCATCAAACATTTAGCATATGTCATAGCAAAAGTAGTTTCATGCGCATACAAGTCTTTTATGTGCTCAGGACCCATAACATTTAGTTCAAGTTGGGTAACAAGAAGGCATATGCGGGAAAGAGCATCCACCACAACATTTTCCTTACCTTTGCTATATTTGATGACATAAGGAAATCACTCAATAAATTCACTCCACTTAGCATGACTCTTGTTTAACTTAGTTTGGCCCTTAAGGTACTTAAGTGCTTCATGATCGTTGTGAAGAATGAACTGATGAGGGTGGAGATAATGCTCCCAAACATGCAAGACTCAGACTAAAGCATATAGCTCTTTGTTATAGATGGGATAATCGAGTTGCGCTCCGAAATGTTTTTCACTAAAGTAAGCTATGGGGCGCATCTCTTGCATTAGCACACCTCCTATGCCATAACCTCTAGCATTGTAATGTATCTAAAATGGTTTATCAAAGTTGGGTAAGGCAAGCAAAGGAGCATGTGTAAGCAAATTCTTAAGCTCATTGGATGCGGTATCTTGAGATGGTCCCCAAATAAAGGGTGCATTCTTCTTAATCAAAGCATGTAAAGGTAAAGCAATGGTGCTAAAATCCTTCCCAAATCTATGGTACAAACCGGCTAAACCAAGGAAGCTTCGCACTTGTTGCAAATTTGTTGGTTGGGGCTAAGTCTTAATAGCATTGATCTTAAATTCATTGACATGAGCACCCTTAGAAGACACAATGAAAATCAAGAAAACTAGCTTATCAGCACCAAGAAGGCATTTATCCATATTAGCATAAAGGCGCTCTTTCCTAATGGTTTGCAACACAGTTCTAAGATGGTTGGCATGATCTTTAAGAGATTTTCTAAAGATAAGGATAGCGTCGAAATAGACCACAACAAATACGCCACTATGGGGTCGAAGAACAAAATGCATGAGTCGCATGAAAGTACTAGGTGCTTCGGATAAATCTATTGGCATAACAAGCCATTCATATAAGCCAAATATGGTCTTGAATGTGGTTTTCCATTCATCACCCTCTTGGATGCGTATTTGATAATAGCCACTTTTAAGATCAATCTTAGAGAAAATTGCGGCTCCGCTAAGCTCTTCTAGCATATCTAGGCATGGAATGGGGTAATGATAACCCACTATAATAGCATTGATAGGACGACAATCAGAACACATGCGATATGTACCATCTTTCTTGGGAACAAGGATTACCGGGATGGCAAAAGGGCTCAAGCTTTCACATACATGGCCGTTGTCGATGAGTTGTTGTACTTGTCGTTGGATCTCCTTGGTTTCCCCGGGATTGACGTGGTAGGGAGCCTTGTTAGAAGGGGTGCTCCGGGGATGAGGTCGATGTGGTGTTCGATTCCTCATAGTGGAGGTATACCCGGAGGTAGCATATCGGGGAAAACATCTTGAATTCCTGCAATAGAGAAGATAACACTAAAGGTAGATTGTGAGAGGTGTTAGTTTTTGGTGCCTCCACTGGTACGCATCGGTGCTATACAAACGGTTTTTAACCCCTTTCCATGATGGCATTTGGAACCATCGCCTGGTGAGTGACGGCGATAGGGGGGTCCTTCCCACATGACCCAGAAACCGTCGGGGATAGGGAGCCAAGATGCATATGCAGTACTTCTACTCGTTTGTGCTCGCATTGACATCCCTGTGGTATTCTGTGGTGCTACATTTACGATGCATGGCCCATCACAAATGGTTCACTATGATAGGACGTGTATGTTAAGCATACAAGCACACACATTCGCTATTCCCAAACCATATGCGATAACTAATTAAGAAGATTAGCTAATCGTTGTTGAGTGTCAGACAAGATCACGAAACGTCGGACCGTCGTAACATCATCGTACATGACAACTATCGCACACGCTATTATGTGGTGCAACGTTTACGATGAATACTTCATTAGAAATAGGTCATGGTTGCGAATCATGTATGATAAAGCAACTAATGCAAACGTTTAGTTTGCCTGCACCATTCGTGATACTGTCTGACATCGCACATGCTTTGCAAATGGCAATTGTGTGCATGCTTGCACACGTTTCCTCTCTGTGAACCGTCTCGAATTATGCTGTATATCACAAACGTTTGTGTTTTACCAACCGTGTGTTCCATAACGACCTGCAGAGCATAACACCATAATTTAATTGCTGCTATTTCAAATTGTACCGGATTTGTATTTGAATTTGAATGTATGCTATAGCTTTATTCATATCCATCGGGTTCAAACAACCAATGCATTTTTCGATTCATAGGTACATATGTTCAAGAATTACATAAGAACCAAATAAACAATGATGAACCACAGTTGTATACTTGTACTAATATAGACGATAAAAAAGAGGCGAAATACATTCTGGTTGCTGAACAAGGTAAAGTCGAATGCCCATATCGTGCCCTCCTCCATGCAGAAAGCACACACGACTCTAGTCTAACCACTTCTGATGGCCGACCGCCCATCCTTCATGGTCTTCATGAAAACATCTAGATAATCATTGTGTTCTAGTAGAAATACTTTAATCTTTGCATGTCCACCAATCAATCACTTTAGCAACCACTTTGGCAACCACTTCAAAGGAAAAAGATTCAGACATTGTCATCTAACACAACTCATTATGGGCAGTAGAAAGAAGACTGCAGAGTTCTTACTTACCATCCCACAGTTTGTTGTTGTCTTGGATAAAGTGTACACAAATAGTTTAATTGCCATCTTTGGACCCATTTTACTAACAATCTTTATCAGCTTCCTCACTTGATGGGGGTTCATCGATATCTCATTGCCCCATACGCAGAAAGGGTCGAAGCACGGATCTTTACCAATGACATAGGTACCTAAAAGCACCAAGTTAATATTAGAAGCTAGACAGCAATTGCACAATGATGTAGTACAACACTCTTTTATAATGTCTTATACCATGCAATATACTCACATATTAGATGAATTAACATATTATATTATGGGCCAGAAGGAGTTTATTGCATTCTTACAAATTATCGGCTGATTAAATGCTGATGTATCCATGGGTTACAGTTAGTTTGAGCTAGTTCGAGCTCAAATAGCCCTAAAGCATATCTAAACATGAGGGCTAGTTTGAGCTAGTTGCATCTATAACCCACCCAGAAAAACTATCCAACCCAAGAGGTGCTAGTTGGAGCTAGTTATCCTAGTGCATTTATTGTCAATCTAACACTCCCATCCAAACAACTCTTTGGATGGAGTTTGTTCAGGGTTAGTCATGAGCTAGAAACTAACTCTAACCTCTAGCTAAGTTGAGTATCCAAATAGGGTTGTGTTGTTGTCGTTGTTGTTGTTGTTGTTGTTTCTACTGCTGCTCTTCTACGTATATCTTGACATCATCAGAACATTAATGTAACACTCTTCCTTGTTGCTTTGTAGCCTAGGATTGCATATTTATACAGTAAGTATAGTGCATGTTGCTATGTAGCCTCAGACATATTACATATGGCCCTAGTTAACATAACGATAAATGGGTTGCAGATATATTCAGTTAAAAGTCCGATTCATCGATTAGTCCCTTATCATCCCCCGGCCTATATGGTACCGGCTACCGATATCCTGAAAAGTGAGCATATATAAGCCATGGGATGAAACTAACCTCGATGGAAAACATTAGTCGTTCGCAAAATTGTCCTGTGTAGGTACGTTGAGAAGCATGTTAAGCATGACAGGCTAAACATCAACCAAAATTATCCATGGTAGACAAAATAATCTCCAAAAGATAGCTTCAGTGTGAAGGTTTAAGCATGCTAGTAAAGAAAAACAAGTGGAAAGGTGTGTTAACTGCAACAGGCCTAACCTTTCACAACAAGCAAACATAGTGATTCAAACTGGTATTGTGTCGGTCTAAGTACACTGGTTATTGTTAAATAAAAATGGAAAAGTGTGTTAACTACAAGATGCAGCAACGAAATGTAGTTATTCATAGTGGTATTGTTGAAACTAGTACTGCTAAAATTGAACTACACAGTTCATACTTGCATATATAGAACATCATGTTGTAAATAACTGGAATAAACAAGGCATACTACGAACAACCAAAGATATCATTTAAAACTGGATATATGCTAACTACAAACAACCGAACAATCAAAAAACTTCAAAAGAGGTATATGCTAGCTATAATAGGCTTAACAGCAAGCAAATATATGCATTCCTATTGGTATGTTTAAAACTAGACTGACGAAATGTACTGCACAGTAAATAATTGCACATATAGAGCATCACATCGCGAACAACTAAAATAAACAAGGCATACTGCAAACAACCCAATATAGCAATTAAAATTGGACATGTTGTCACTACACTACAAAAGGGAATCGACAAAACAAATCATGGGTTTCCCCCTGTGAACAGGCATGGCAAAGCAAAATCATTGGTATCCTCACTTGTCATAGATGGGCTCGTTCTCGTGGGAAGAGGACGGACCCTGGATGCACTCCATGTCATCGCAGATGGGCTCCTTCCGCTTGGAAGAGCACGACTATAGGGTGCCCTCCCTAATGTTGCAGACATGCGCTTTCCCCTTGGAAGAGCAGATGGGCTCTTTCCCCGTGGAAGAGCCGGAGAGGGTGCCCTCCTCGTGGTCGCCATCGATGAGGTCTGACTTGGAAGATGTGGATCCCAAGCCAGCATCGTAGAATGTGTCCTTCAGAAATAACAAAAGGGGCTCAATGGCGATGTAGGATGCCAAATTGTTGACAGCGAGCGAGAGGAGATCAGCGGCGGGGCCATGGATGAGATTGACGTCGGTTGAACCTGAGGGTTTGGGGTGGGCCACTTAACCTGTGACATAGCACGCCTCAGGCCGGCGTTGTCGATGACCTCGATGTTGTTGCTGGCGGCCGATACATGCCCGCATACTCTAGCCTGCTGTTCGAGTGCCTGCCGCCAGTAATGGTCGTCATCTTCATCGGTGACATCGGGCGAAGAGGCCGCGATACACGTCTTTTGGTCCAGTCGATCCTCGAGCTCCATGGGAAGCATAGCCGGGCTTAGGACGCGACGCTCTCGAGTGGGGGATGGAGATGGGGATCTGTTGGAAAGAGGGCATTTTGCAGGTGTCATCTAAGAAACTCAGGGTGGCTGGGGATGGAGATCGGTGGGTAAGTTGCACGGGCAAACCGGCAGATGTTGACAATGGAGGCCTTGTGGCAGTGGCGGCAGGGACCTTGCTAGGGTTTCATGCGAGGGAGGGTGTGTGTTTGCGCGCGCACACACACGAAGAGGTTTTGGTGTGTGTGTGTGTGGAGGGCAGGTGTGTTTGAGGAAATGATGCGGGTATTGAAAATTTTACTACGCGGGAGTCAAACGCGGGATTGAAATGCCGGGGCTATTGAAAATTTTGATGATGGTGCATCACACACGGTCCGGAGATAACAACCGTGTGTTATGAAATAGAAAAACCCTCAAGGAAGGCATATATTTTCGAGGGATGTAGGCGGGATTGGGAACAAGAAACATCACACACGGTGGAAACACAATCACTGTCATGCCCAAAATGCGATCCTATCCAAGAGGAACTCAAAGGTCCCACCAAGGATAGAGACGCATATTGAAACGCTTTTGCAAGGTGGATATCATTACATCATACAATTACATAATAGTTGGTGATACATACAAAGGCATAACAATGCGGCATGAATACATCCAACATCATACATGAGAACAACATCCGACTACGGATAAAATACAAACAAAAACTCAAATGAAATCCACCCTGCTAGCCCAGGCTGCCGACCAGGAACCTATTCCCTGATCTAAGAAGAAGAAGAAGAACTCCAAAACATGTAAACATCGCACTCACGTCATGATCATCGCATTACCTATACCTCCAACTTTTGTTTTAGTAATCTGTGAGCCACGAGGCCTCGGCAATCCCATTACCATGGGTATCAAGACTAGCAAAGCTTAATGGGTATCGAATGGATAAGTGGTGAGGTTGCAGCAAGTGACTAAGCATTTTATGGTGCCTAACTTACGAGTACAATAGTAAGATGAGAAACTACTCAAACGGTCGAAACTAGTAATGATCAATAAGTGATCCTGAACTACTTACGTTCAAACATAACCCCACCGTGTTCTCTTCTCGAATGCATGTAGTTGGTGTATTTTACTTTGAATCTGGAGTCAAGTTCTCTACAACGGGACATTAAAAATTCCCATCTGCCACATAATCGTGGGCATGACTCTCTAAAGTTTAAACCCTGCAGGGGTGTCCCAACTTAACCCAGGACAAGCTCACGATCCGCAAAGACAATCTTCCACCTCGGGACCCTCCGATTAGACTCGGAATCCCGGTGCACAAGACATTTCAACGATGGTAAAACAAGTCGAGCAAGACCTCCTAGCATGCCGACACAGTGATAGTAGCCGTGCCTATCTCGTCTCAGGCCACGACCGTATGAGCACTACGTACGACAACCGAAAACCCTAGGTGAAGGGGTGGCACCGCAAGTGTCTCTATTTGGGACCAACACCATCAGCACATGCCCTCCTGTATTATGTTACATTACTCCTCGGGTAGCGCTAACTCCCTATGCGTCAATTTAATATCACGTTTAGTTATTATGTTGAGAAAATGGTAAAACCAATGTTGGGTCTTGCTGGATGAGTTTTATTCAAAGCAAACTGCCAAGAGGGGCACATAAACCCTCATCGTGTTAGGGACGCAAAATCAAGGAACATAACACCGGTATGACGAAAACTAGGGCGGCAAGAGTGGCACAAAACACCACGCAAAAGGCCGAGCCTTCCACCCTTTACCAAGTATATAGATGCATTAAATAAATAAGAGATATTGTGATATCCCAAGATATCCATGTCCCAACACGGAACAACCTGCAACTGCACCTGCAACTAGCAATGGTATAAGAGGGGCTGAGCAAAGAGGTAACATAGCCAAACAATTGTTTTCTGGGAATGGGGGAAGGTTAGAGTCTGTCATGGCAATTTGGGAGGCTTGATAAACAAGTGGTAGGTAGCCCGAGATAGCGATAACATCGAGACAACTAGCATACAAAAGATAGTAGTGAGATCCATGGTGATGGTCATCTTGCCTGAAATCCCAATAGGAAGAAGATTGTGTCCATGAAGAAGATGAACCCACGTAGTCGAACGAATCCTCACGATCGCAACAAAACAGGAACTATCGAGAAGAAGCACAATCGGAAAGAAGCCAACAACATGGTAAACACACAACATATAAACATGACATGATGCTCACCCAAGTATGATGCATGACGAGGCTACATGAAGCTACTCATGGGAAGAGATGATGCAGACAAGAACATCACATCAAAGCAAGTTTAAATGAGGCCGGAAATAACATATACCAGTTTCGGAAACTCCCCATATGCAAATTTCGAAATTGATCCAGATCTTCATGACACATTATGTTGAAGTTGTTAAACAGAAACTTAAAGTGTACCATGAGGATCTACACGTTTTTCTAATCAAGTTACATATAAAGTTCATTTAATTCGGAGGTACGGCCTAGAAGATATGCTCAAAACAAGTTACACATGGCATTGATGCAAAATGCATTCAAACATCAAGCACACATACTCAAATCAAGGATGCAACAAATTAATATCAAACAACATGCAAAACTAAGCAAGATTAATATAGAAGTAGCTCCAAACGGAGCCACGGTGCTGCACATACACACGAAACAAGTTTAAAGGACAAGCTGTCTAAAACAGCAACTAGGCATCTTACAACATGATATTCACTTCATGTAAAGATTACATACTTAAAATAACATCAAGTTTCAGGTTCATAGGCATCAAGATTAAACCAACATGATCAATGCAACAAGCCACTTTATAACACAAATTATGACTTCATGAAAAACAGGGCATACATGTGAGTAGATATCACATGTTGACATGTTTGGGGCATGAAACAATGATGCTACGGTGCAAGACCATAGCAACCAAAAGCATGTCATTAAAGTACATGTTATACATGTAAAAACATCATTACTAAGCATCTCCATATAACCTCCATATCAATGACATTCATCAAGACAAGATTGCAAGTCATAACAGATTCCCAGACTTAGTGAAAAACAGGGTATGGCTGAAAACAGATTGATGCAGCAACATTTCATGGCATCAAAGGGCATGGCAAACATGTACATGTCAAGCACTACAAAACATGGACACTGATCTACTACTAGAAAACACAAGAACATGCTCAAAACATCATGTCAACATTGCAAATTATAACCGTTTTCCAGACTTTGTGAAAAAACTGAACATGGCAGGAACAACGACAAGTTGGCATGTTTGCAAGCTTATGCAAGTCATCTCAAGGCATTTCATGGCATGAGAATATTACCAACGATAATATGACATGTTTTTGCAGCTTCTCATTGCAAGAACACGGTCATAGGATGCATAGAACACAAGCTATTCACATGGCAAAACTGAACTTACTGATAATAGGCTGACTGAAACATTATATAGCAAATTTAGAGCACGGCAATGACAAGCTACAGCAGGACATGATTGTAAACAAGGGCATCGATGGATAAAGCATAACACGATGTACAAAACATCGTTACTGAACATCTTCATATTATGCATGTATTCACTAGTAGTATCATGTTAACATGAACATAATATAGCAGGTTCAGACTTAGCAGAAAACGCCAAGTCGCTGAAATCACCAACAACAAGTACCCTACTTCACAAGTTTTCCTAGTCACCACAGGCCATATCATGGCATGAGATAAATACCACAAGCAAGAGGACATAAAAATGCACCAAACTCATGTTGACAAGATGCTCATATGATGCATGCATTAAATGACACAAAAATGACAAAAGGGCAAGTTATGATAGTTTTCAGCACATAGCACTTTTGCAACAAAGATTAACATGGCAAGATGAACTCTAATATGAATGCAAAGCACACCATCATGAATAGCACTGTTAGCAGACCATTTGTATATAAAGAACATCACCATAGGAACAACATGCACAATGTTATGAGCCTCACAAGATGCATATATGATATAACAGAAACAGGGCCTTGGTGAAAAAAGGCGAAGTCGGAAATGAGCGCTGGATAGTTATTCGATGCACAGGGCGCTGGATAGGGGAGAAGGGGCACTGACCTAGCTGGGCCTGGCCCAGGTTGGTGAGGAGGAAGCATAGCCAGGCAAAGCCTGCTGGGCCGGTCGCTGGCCGCGACTGGGCCTGGGCTTGCGAGGTCCATGCAGAAGGCGATCAAGGAGAGCGGGACGAGCTTCCCAGCTCAATCCTGAGCCATGGTGGGGGTCAGCGGCCTGACAAGGTCGGGGACAAGGCGAGGGAGGCAGGGATGCTAGATCCGACCGGGATCCGGTGGATCCGGCCAACGGCAGCGAAGGATGTGGCTCAAGGTGGCGGGAGCTCCATGGCGGCGGCGGCCACTGGTGGGCGGCGAGGCGCGCTGGAGGAGCGGATTGGCGCGACGAAGGCGGGGTTCCGGCGAGGCGGCAGCGATGTCCTGGTCACTGGAGTTGGTCGCCACCAGGGTCGGCAAACGGGAGGAGGGAGATGGGCGTTGTAGCAGCGGCGGCTCGGGCCTGGGCGGGACCCGGATGGGCCTGGGCATGCTGCGCGGGTGGGGAGATGGCTGGCTGCAATAGCAACAGTTGGGAGGAGACTGGCTGTGCGTGGATTTCGAGGAGGGTAGGGTTTCTAGATCAGGAAGGAGTAGTTTCTCGGATTTCATCCATTTTTGGACCGTTCGATCGCCATCGGGCAGTCCGGATCGGAGGGGGCTTAGGTGAGGGGCTGGTGGGCTATGTAGATGGTTGTGGGCTGAGAAGTGAGGGAGGATGGTGGCCCGACAGTAGTTTCCGGATAACTAAAACATCCAATGTTGGACCGACTATATTGTGGTTGTATGTTTAACGGTTGGGGCATCAAACGGACTCTGAATGTGACGAAATTTGGCCAGCGGTCTACCTACACCATAATAAGGCCACAACCAACTTTCACCTCAATCCGGGAACACTTTTCAGCCACTTATAAAATAAAATTTCGGAGGTGTCGCGGGCGTGTGCGAGTGTGAATGGGTTCGGAACGGACAACGGAGAGAACTGAGAGACCCAGATGCAAGTTTTGAAAAATATGTTGATGAAATGCACATGATGACATGGCAAAGTGCAACACGCAAGCAAATGACTTTGCAACGACGGCGAATAACTGGAAGACATCTGGGGCATCAGACCCGTGGTGTTACAATAACCGTGTGTTATCAAATAGAAAAAAGCTACAAGCGGGTAGATATTTTTGAGAGGGGAAGCCTCGTGGAGCGCAATACACATGGATAGTTTGAGTGAACCATGTCTGTTGCGTCATCTGACTTGTCTAATGTTCATAAATTTGGCGAAAAATGATGTGGGGGAGGGTCATTACACGAACGCACTTGCATGGAGAACAAATTTATGTATGAAAAGGGTGGTTTGATTTTCAAATACCAAATGCATCTTTGATGTGGCACCTATCTCGCAAAGCGCACGGTATTACTTGCCCCCACCCCCCTCGTGTCGCCACGAAGGGAATTGTAACACCCCAAGAACGATGCGCCAGTTGTCTTCCGTTTATTCATCGTCGTTTCCATGTCATTTTCTTGCGTGTTGCACTTTTCCATGTCATCACATGCATTTCATCTGCATGTCTTTCCAAACTTGCATCCTTCCCAGTCTCCCAGTTCTCTTTGTTCTTCGTTTCGGTATCCGACACTCTCTCACACACATGCCGCACCTTCCAGATCTTGTTTTGTGAGCAGGAGAAAAACATTCTCGGAAGGGGCCGAGATTTGTCGACTGGCCTTGGTACATCACCGGTAGGCCGCCTGTCAAATTTCGTTCCATTTGGAGGTTGTTTGATACCCTAACGGTTAACCATGTAATAGCGAAACCCCTCTCTCTTTGCAGCCCAGCAGCCCTCCACAACAGCCCACTAGCCCGTCTAAACCCCCTCCATGCTCTCCGTCGTTGGATCATGATCGTGTGGGCAAAAACCACACCTCAATAGACCTCTCCTAACTCCTTCTGCCTATAAAAAGGCCCCCCCTCCATTTTCGGGCAAAGCCTAACCTCCTCTTCTTCTGTGCAGCCGGACGCGTCCACCGCCGCCCCGCGCCCAATCGCCACATGCCACCTATCACTACGTCACCCTCCCCACCTCCAGCGCCACCACGGCCCACCCAGGCCCAGGGAGAGCCCGCGGAGCCCATCGGGGCACGCCCCGCCCCCAAGCCAGACCGTGCCCGCTCCTCTCCGCCGCCCTGGCTCCCGAGCGCCGCCACCCTCAGCGCTGTCGCCGCCAGCCGTGCCTCGCCGGCCCCGCCACCTCGCTGCTACGCCGCGACACCTCTAGTGTCGCCTTGTCGCGCCGCCTCACAGCCATCGCCTGCGCCGCGCCGGGTCGCCCCTCCGCCGGCCGCCGCCGCTTGCTCGCCGAAGACCGCCACGCTCCTCGCGCCGCCGAGCATCGTCCCGTGGCCGCTGGACAACGTCACCGGTCGGATCCGCGCCCGATCGGCCAGCTCGACATGATTCGCGACACCGTTGACTTTTCGAAGGGTATAATTCATCCAAGTCCCTAAGTTTCCAACGATATGTGTGCATCTTCATCATGGCATAACGTTGTGCATGTGGCTCCGATTTGCATGCATGATATGTCAAATTTCTCATCTCTGAATGCTCTACATGATGGTGTAGTTTTCTTGCATGTTACTTTTCATCTTGATGCCTTAATATTCATTGCAAAAGTGTTAAATGTTATAATCTGCTGGAAGTTGTCATACCTTACTGATTTGTCTTTTTGATAGCATTTTATGTGTTTATCTTTTGAGCATCATATCAACATGTTTTAGAAGCATGTTCATGCCATATTTACAGTGGTGCAATCCGTGTCTTTTTATATGCCTTGTGGTGACTAGCACAAGAATGCAAAGTAGGGTACTTGATGTTGCTGATTTCAGTGACTTGATGATTTCTGTTAAGTCTGAATCTGCTACGTTATGTTGCCATGTTAACTTGATGCTACAAGTGAATCCATGCATAATCTGGAGATGCTCAATAAGAATGTTTTGTAGGCCTTTTTATGCTCTATCCATCCGTGCCCTTGTTTCTAATTATGGCATGGTCTAGCTTGTTGTTATCATGCTCTCAATTTGCAAAATAATGTTGTTGTCAGTCTGTTAATAGTAAGTTCAGTTTTTCGATGTGAATAGCTAGTGTTCTATTCATCCTATGACCATGTTCTTCACATTAGTTGTTGCAATAATATGTCTTCTTGTTGTTGGTTATATTCACATGCCGTGAAATGCTTTGTGGTGAGTTGCTCAAGCTCGCAAACATGCCTAGTTGTCGTTGTTCCTGCCATGTTTAGTTTATTCCACCAAGTCTGTGAAACTGATATCATTTGCAATATTGCCATTATATTTTGATCATGTTCTACTGTTTTCTAGCGGGAGCTCAGTGTTCATGTTTTGTAGTGCTTGACATGTACATGCTTGCCATGCGCTTTGATATTTTGAGCATATACTTTTGTTGTCTCAAAGTATGCACCATGAATCCGTTTTCAGCCTTGCTCTGTTTTTCACTAAGTGTGAGAATCTGTTATGACTAGCAATCTTGTCTTGATGAATGCCTTTGATCTAGAGGTTATATGGAGATGCTTAGTAATCATGTTTTGCCATGTTTAACATGTACTTCAATGCCATTCTTTTGCTTGTTATGTTCTTGCATTGTAGCATGCTTGTTTCATGCCTCCAACATGTCCTCATGTTATTTCTGCTCACATGTATGCCCTGTTTTTCACGAAGTCATAATCTGTGTTATTAAGTTGCCTTTTGCATTGATCTCATTGGACTAATCCGAATGCCTATGAATCTGAACCTTGATGTTATTCGAAGAATTTAATTTGTACTTGAAGTGCATGTCATGTTTATGCATATCTTGTTCTCGTAGCATGTTGTTATGGTGCTTGTAAGATGCCTAGTTGCTGTTTTGGACAACTTGTCCTTTAAACTTGTTTCATGTGTATGTGTTGAACCGTGGCCCCATTTGGAGCATGCTCTCTATGAAACTTGCTTGGTTTTTCATGTAGTTTCATCATGCCTTGGTGCATCCTTGTTTTGAAGTGTTTGTGATATTGGTTTGCTTGCATTTGCATCAATGCTATGTTTAACTTGTATTGCTCATACCTTCTAGGCCGTAGCTTCGAATTAAACGAACTTTATATGTAACTTTACTAGAAAGACGCGTAGATCATCATGGTGCACTTTAACTTGCTGTTTAACAAATTCAACATTATGTGTTATTCAGATCTGGACCAATTTCGCAATTTGTATATGGGGAGTTTCCGGAAGTGTTATGTGTTGACTCCGGCCTCAGTTAAACTTGCTTGGATGTGATGTTCTTGTATGCTTCCTCTCTTGCCATGAGTAGAATCATGTAGCCTTGTCATGCGTCATACTTGGTTGAGCATCATGCCATGTTTATGTGTTGTGTGTTTGCCATGTTGTTTGCTTCTTTCCGGTTGTGCCCCTTCTCGATAGTTCCTGTTTCGTTGCGATTGTGAGGATTCGTTCGACTACGTGGGATCGTCTTCTTCATGGACTCGTTCTTCTTCCTAGCGGGATTTCAGGCAAGATGACCATCACCTTGAACTCACTACTATGATTACTATGCTAGTTGTCACGATGCAACCGCTATGTCGCGCTACCTACCACCAGTTCATCAAGCCTCCCAAATTTCCATGATAGCCTATAACCTTTTTCGACCATCCTAGCAAACTGTTGTTTGGCTATGTTATCTCTTTGCTCGGCCTCTCTTATAGCGTTGCTAGTTGGAGGTGCAGTTGCAGGTTGTTCCATGTTGGGACATGGATATCATGGGATATCACAACATCTCTTATTTAATTAATGCACATACATACTTGGTAAAGGGTGGAAGGCTCGTCCTTTTGCCTAGTGTTTTGTTCCACTCATACTGCCCTATTTTCCATCAAACTGATGTTATGTTCCTTGATTTTGCGTCACTAACACGATGAGGGTTTATGGGCCCCTCTTGATAGTTCGCTTTGAATAAAACTCTTCCAGCAAGGGCCAACATTGGTTTTAACATTTGCCATAATAATATTGAACTAAATAATTAATTGGCATAGGGCGTCATGAACCCGAGGATTCTTTTCTACATACAGGTGGGCAGTGATGATGGTGTTGGTCGCAAAACAGAGCCACTTGTGGTGCCTCCCAGTTCGCCCTGGGTATTTGGTTGCCGTACGTAATGTTCATCCGGTCGTGGCCTGAGACGACATACGCGCGACCACTATCAGGGTGTCGGCATGGCGGGAGGTCTTGCTGGACTTATTTTACCATTGTCGAAATGACTTGTGCACCAGGATTCCGAGTCTGGTCGGAGGGTCCTGTGATGGAAGATTGTCTCCACGGATCATGAGCTTGTCATGGGCTAAGTTGGGACAACCCTACAGGGTTTAAACTTTCGAGAGTCGTGTCCGCGGTTATGTGGCAGATGGGAATTTGTTAATATCCGATTGTAGTGAAGTTGAATTAAACTCAACTAAAATACACCAACCGCGTGCATAACCGTGAGTGTCTCTTTTCGAGGAAGTTCGAGAGGAGAACATGGTTAGGTTATGTTTGATCGTAAGTAGTTCAGGATCACTTATTGATCATTACTAGTTTGCGACCATTTGCGTAGTTTCTCATCTTACTCTTGTACTCGTAAGTTAGCCACCATACATTGCTTAGTCGCTGCTGCAACCTAACCACTTACCCTTTCCTACCCATTAAACTTTTCTAGTCTTGATACCCATGGTAATGAGATTGCTGAGTCCTCTTGGCTCACAAATTACAACAACAATTGCAGGTACAAGCAATGCAATGATCATGATGTGAGAGCGATGTTTACTTGTTTTGGAGTTCTTCTTCGTCGATCTTGGGTTAGGTTCCTGGTCGGCAGCTTGGGCTAGGAGGGTGGATGTCGTTTGAGTTTTTGTTTGTGATTCATACGTAGTCGGATTTTGGTCTCATGTATGATGTTTGATGTATTAATGGGGCATTTGTATGGCTTTGTATGTATACACAACTATTATGTAATGGTACGATGTAATGATATCCACCCTTGCAAAAGTGTGTCAATATGCGGTTCTATCCTTGGCGGGACCTTCGAGTTCCTTTACAATAGAGTCACATATTGGGCGTGACAGGAATCCTAAGCTATGAATGCATGCCCCATCCCCCCCAACCGAGGTTCCCCTAGCAATGTGCGAAATAGCTAGCAGCCCCCCTCCCTCGTCACGGCACGAAGGGAATCCAAAGCTATAAATGCATGCCCCTCCCACCCAACCAAGGTTCACCTAGCTGAGTGCGAAGTAGCTAGGAGCCCCGCCCCCCTTGTGGGCATGAAGGGAATCCTAAGCTATGAATGCATGCGCCCCCCCAAACGAGGTTCACCTAGCAAAGTGCGAAGTAGCAGCCCCCCCCCCCACACACACACTTTCAGTCGGCGGGCCAGAGAGGCATATCTCACGAAGATGGATGGTAAAACGGACCAAGAATAATCACCTTGGTCATACAACCTCTCTCTTGTTGTTGGTGAAAGTGATGGCCATCCATGCGACCCCCAGAGATGGGCTAGCTCGCCAATAATCACGCAAGTAGCTAGTCCCCAAAGACAACCACTGCATGTGTGTGGACCAAACATATGTATGGAGAGGTGTGTTTTTTAGTACACAATGGAACAACTTTGATGTGGAACTATGATTTCGAACTAGAAATCGCCACACTAAGTGAGGGGTAGGTTGACGATGCATATGTACGTTACACCACACTTCAAGCCAACGACGGGGATTCATGCATGAATGTGTGCATAGCATATGCGCTCATACTTAATTAGGTATGAATCTCACGATGACCTATACTATGATAACACGAACCAAATGAAGAATCCGCCATGGTAACCAATCTTGTTGTCAGTCAAGGTGATCATGGATGTCCATAGGTTTGTCGCCGATAACCACGCGAGGGAGTGTACCGTTCGAAGGCAACCACTACATGCATACCATTTGAATATCATTTCACAACATTGATGTGGTGCGTGCGTCAAAAATCGTACACTCCCCACACAGAGCGAGATCGATTCATGATGTGTCATTATACTAGCCACTTTGACTTGATGGGATGGATTCATGGGTACACATGCATGTGTGTGTGCTCAAACTGTATGATGCATGTCATCCAAGAGCATGACCTATATATATACTTTATTACAAGAAAAAATCCCCTCCTAAGTCAAACTAACCTCTCTCGTTGTCAAGCAAAAAGTAGTGATGGACCAAGCGGGCCCACAAATGGAAAGCATCGATATCGCTTATAACCGCTTAAGTGGTTGCGAGAGGACAACCACTGTTGCTTTGCATGTGGGACAAACATATATATGTTAAAAACCCAAAATGCACAAATTTGATGTGCCACATGCCTCAAAAACCGTGAACCATGCACCCACACAGAGCGAGGTTCATGAAGCGTACTACATATGATGGTCCCCTTCCCCCCTCTTCGACTGATAATATATGCTCCAATCATAATATGTACAACCCAAAAAAATCCTCATTGATGGTGAAATTAATTAATCTCTCCCGATGTAGGTCAAAGTGATGCATGAATGCATCGACCATGGCCTCGTGCGCCCACAGATGGAAGCGTCACACGTGAGTGTCCTAGCTAGGATAACCACCGTGTGCATGCATGTGGCCCAAAGAGGTGTTGTGTGATGTTTAAATAGCCAATTTCACAACTTTGATGTGGCACGTCCCTCGGAAACCGAAAAGCCCCAACACTGAGTGAGGTGTACTTGTTCATGGACGCGTGCGTCTAGTATATATGCTAGTTCCGTCCCACCTCTTCGACGCGTACCATATACCACCATAACACAAACAAAAAAGATTCTACCTTGCTGGTCAAATTAACCTCACTGCTGGCTGTTCGTCAAAGTGATGGATGACGACCTCGCGAGCCCACAGAAGGCATCCCATGCAAGTATCGAGTGTCGTGTCAGACAACCATCGACTGCATGTGGCCAAAACATGTATGTATGAAAGGGTTGTGTAATGTTTTAAATAACAAATTCCTGACTGATGTGGCACCGGCCTGACTAACAAAACGGCCAACCCACACGGTGGTTCACAACTCGTAGTGTAGTGCGAGCCACCCGCCAACCCCAGATGAACACACCCACACACACACCGTGAATCCACCGCAACTACGATGCATGTTAAATTCATTATCCCGCGGTGAACATATGTTACCAAAGGGGGGACGTTTTAATTTAAAAAAAATAGAGATCATTAGGACGTTTTAGTACGTTAATTGATTGATTTTCTATGGGTATAATGTCCAAAAGTCAAATATGAGCTCCATGCACACGTGAGAGTGCACCTAAATGGACTGCAAAAACACATGTGTCTCACTAGGTGCATGTTTATTCCCCGTGCAACAAATTTCAAACATTGAGAATCTTGATTTTTAAATTCTAGTTCATCCAAAACTTATTTCAAGTTCATGAAACTTATCGTGTTGTCATATGGACACAAATACAAAGTGGCATTGTACTTTTTTGTCAAATTTGAGAGTAGTTTTGATGTAATATTTATCTAATTACAAACGGGAGATTATTAATAATTGGGAACCAATATCCCAAACGGATTATTTATTTGAACCATGAGCATTAGACCAACAATGGATACGTGCCATGCTTCGGTTAAGGAATAAAGCGACAGTATTAATCATCCAAATAGAAAAACAATATATGTGCTGCCGCACGACTCGTGTGCCGTGCGAGCAAGCGTGAGTTGACGGAATGCATGCGAGCAGTCCACTGTGCAGGCAGACTAGGAGGCATGCGTGCATGTGTGTGAATTGACAGAGGCGTGCTCGCTGCGCAGTTTCATTGGGAGGCGTGTGGGTAGCTATGTGAAACAACGGTAGACATGCCAGTAGTCCGGTGCACAGGCTCACCGGGAGGCAAGCCATCGGTTTGACCGCCGCCCGCCTCTCTCCCACAACTCCAACTACTCCATATTAATGGTGCGCCCATGCGGCCACGCCCCGATCCTCGCCACACACACAATCCTCTATCTCCGCTTGCATCCTCAATGCCGCTCTCAGTCCACTAAGCCCTCAGTGTATGAGGATGCCGCCGAACCGCCCCATCGGAGGGAGTGGCGACGTCGAGGCTGCTAAAGCACCGGAGCACGGCGTGGAGATGGAGACAGAGGTTGTCGTCACTGCCGGCGAGTTATCGCCGCACCCTGACGTCGTCGACAGCGTCGAGCTTCCACACCCGGTGGCGGAGTTCCACATCGACTCTGGTGACGACTCTGGCGACCACTCCGACGACCACTCCGGCGAAGACTCCGAGGACAACGGACAGCTGGTTAGTCATCTATACCCATTTATGTGTCAAATAGATCATAGGGTTTCTCTGGTTACTCCTGCCTCCCCCTTTTTGGAATAGAAATCATATGGTTATGTTCTAAAAATCCATGAAATCTGAGTAAGTTTCGTTAGATCTGTGTAGTGTTGATTGTTTGAATGGTACAAGTGATAAGTCCTTAGTTGTTTCATCTGTGCAAATGATTTCTGCTAGTAATCTAACTAGGGTTAGTGTTCGTGCTAATAATTCCTAGCCTAGACTTGACAATTGATTTTGAATGACCTACATATGTTTGTGCCATTATTTTCTTCAAGATTTGTCTGTACATAGACGACTGTGCTTAAAAATCGAACCATAATCTCTGGATATGTATAAATAAATAGCCATAAATTCCCAATCCTACTTCATGGCATGTAAACATTGATTTGATGCCAAATTTATTTTACTATTTTATAGGTGTTGTCTGACGATGTGGACAACGAGGATGAAGATGGCCAGAGGATGTACAAGAAGCAAATCCCAAGGGAGCTTTTATGCGGGAATGCATAACAGGCATATTAGGACCTGGAAAGACGTCTATCGATGCCCATTTTGCAACCACAAGCTTCATGACGCGTATCTAAGTCTTCTGGTGCATGCAAGAGGACAGGCCATTGGCTCCTTCAAGTAGAAGTATTCTCGCAGGGTGGCGCACGGCGCGTATGCCGAGTACTTGGAGAAGCTTCAGGATCGTGCCAACATGTGAGATGCGATGTGGGATTGAACTATATATGTACGCTTGAGTATTCTTAATGACGGTTGAACTATGTTGTAACGCCCTCGATGCGGCTATATCTCCCACGTGTCGAAGCACGACTTAGAGGCATAACCGCATTGAAAGCAATGTCGCAAGTGAGGTAATCTTCACACAACCCATGTAATACATAAGGGAAAGAGATACATAGTTGGCTTACAATCGCCACTTCACACAATACATGAATAAAGCATTACATCATCCAAATAGAATCAAGGTCCGACTACGGAACCAAAAATAAAAGAAGAACCCCAAATGCGACAAGGTCCCCGATCGACCCCAACTGGGCTCCACTACTGATCAACTAGAACGAAAACAACACAAAGGACAAGATCTTCATCGAGCTCATCCTGAGCTTGGTTGTGTCATCTGCACGGACTCATTGGCACCTGCAAACTGGTTTTGGAAGTATCTGTGAGTCACGGGGACTCAGCAATCTCACACCCTCGCGATCAAGACTATTTAAGCTTATGGGTAAGGTAAAAGGTATGAGGCGGAACTGTAGCAAGCGACTAGCATATATGGTGGCTAACATACACAAAAGAGAGCGAGAAGAGAAGGCAAGGCATGGTCGATAAAAGTATGATCAAGAAGTGATCCTAGAACAACCTACGTCAAGCATAACTCCAACACCGTGTTCACTTCCGGACTCCATCGGAAAGAGACCATCATGGTAACACACGCGGTTGATGCATGTTAATTAAGTTAGGGTTCAAGTTATCTACAACCGAACATTAACAAATTCCCATCTGCCCATAACCGCGGGCACGACTTTCGAAAGTTCAAATCCCTGCAGGGGAGTCCCAACTTAGCTCATGACAAGCTCTCATGGTCAACGAAGGAATGGACCTCCTCCCGAGACATTCCGATCAGACTCGGTATCCTGGTTCTACAAGACACTTCGACAAGTTAAAACAAATCCAGCAACACCGCCCGAATGTGCTGACAAATCTCGATAGGAGCTGCACATATCTCTTTCTCAGGGCACACTCAGATGAGACTAGCTACGAGTAAAACCAACCCACAAGTTTCCCCGAGGTGGCCCCACAGGCAGCTCAGTTTGGACCAACACTCAAAGGAGCACTGGCCCGGGGGGGTTAGAATAAGGATGACCCTTGAGTCTGCAGAACCCAAGGGAAGGTGGTAGGTTGTTAGTGCAAATGGTAAAACCAAGGTTGGGCATTGTTGGAGGAGTTTTATTCAAGGCGAACTGTCAAGGGGTTCCCATTATTACCCAACCGCGTAAGGAACGCAAAATCCGGGAACATAACACCAATATGACGGAAACTAGGGCAGCAAGAGTGGAACAAAACACTAGGCATAAGGCCGAGCCTTCCACCCTTTACCAAGTATATAGATGCATTAATTAAAGAAGATATATCGTGATATCCCAACAAGTAACCATGCTCCAACAAGGAACAACATCTCCATGTTCCAACAAGGAACGAACTTCAATCTTCACCTGCAACTAACAACGCTATAAGAGGGGCTGAGCAAAGCGGTAACATAGCCAAACAACGGTTTGCTAGGACAAGGTGGGTTAGCGGCTTGGTTCAACAATATAGGAGGCATGATAAGCAAGTGGTAGGTATCGCGGCATAGGCATAGCAAAAGAGCGAGAATCTAGCAAGCCAAGATAGAAGTGATTTCGAGGGTATGATCATCTTGCCTGAAATCCCGCAAGGAAGAAGAACGAGTCCATGAAGAAGACAAACGGACGTAGTCGAACGAATCCTCACAAATGCAACATTATCGGAACCAACCCGAAGAAGCAACACCGGAAAGAAAGCAAACAGTATAGTAAAACAACCATCACATAATCATGGCACGATGCGCAATCAAGTATGATGCATGTCCGGTTTAAAGAGGCATGGCATGGCAAAGTGCACAAGCAATCCTACAAATTAAGTGGAGCACAATATGCAACGGGTTGCATATTGACGGAACACCACATCAATTATTTAGTTCCCTCTCGGTTATGTACTCGCCAATATTAAATGTTGATTAACATGGCAAGAGGTGAAACATAATGAAACTATCTAACTAGGCAAGTTTAAATGAGGCCGAAACCACAAAACAACAAGTCCGGAAACTCCTCATGTGCATTTAGTAATTTAAGATAACAACACTTTTAATCATTTTAATTGTTGTTATTATGATGCAGATGACATGGGCAAGTTTTATGCAAGTTTTAAAGAAAATGTTGATAAGAGCATTATATGGAGCATATGCCATCGTGGCGGAAAGAAAGGATGCAATGGCGACGATAACGGAAACGGTACCACGACAATGTTCCGGTTCCGGAAACTTGATTGAGATGCCGGTGGAAAAGAATAAGTGTGACAGGAGCGTGTCATGCGAAGAACGGTGGGGTGCTCCCGGTTACCGGGTTCCCACGTGTCAACGGCATGGCAACGAGGAGGAACAACTAAGGTTCACGACCGAAAACAACAACCAACCATGCATTTCATACAACACAAGCATTCGGTCCACGGGCGTCGTCTCGGGGTTATACCTTCGGAGCGTGCAAATGGGACGGATCAAGTTCATAGAGGGAAGTAGGCGTTCTCGCGACGGCGGTAGTGGAAGTAGTCGTTCACGTTCGTTCGGAGAGGTACTTGATGACTCCAACGTCTTCAGAGTGATGGTAGTTGTACACGGTCCATGAGACATTGATCGTTCGGGGTCCGATTTGTGGGTCTTGCCGACATGAGTGGTACTTGGCGTTTTCGTGTAGACGAACTTGGCGCATCCGAAGGGTCACACTCGTCGTCGTGGGAACTTGGTGAATCCGAGGTCTTCGAGCGTCGTGGTACTTGGCGAATCCGCGTAGTCATGCACGTTCCAACATCACACATGGAGGGACACCGACGGCGTGGTACTTGGCGAATCCTAGACTGTCTTGGTGGTCTCCGGTGGAGGCGTTCTTGGCAGGCAACGAGCGGCGACGCAGTGCACCGACGCAGCAACGCAGGTAGGTGCTCGAGCAAGACATGGCGCCGGTCGTCTTCCTCACGTTCTCGCATGACAAAGGCATGGGCGAAAGGAAAGGCACGGGCAGGAGGAAGGAGGCTGGCGCTGGTCGGTGCTACGGCGGCGTCCTGCTGGTCTTGGATGGCGGCAACGCACAGGAGAAGGTGGAGGGCAGCAGCGGGCAACGGCGTCCATGGGAGGCGCCCTTGGTGCGCCTGTGGTGACGCGGTGGGGCGGGCGAGCTCGACCCTCGCGCCCATGGCGGCAAGGAGGAAGAACATGGAGGAGGCGCACGGATCACGGGCTCCTGGAGGGCGGAGTAAACGCAGGGGAGGCGTTGGTCCTTGTCATCATGCTTGATCCCGCTGGATCGAGACGACGACTGCAACGGGGGATGGCACTCGGCGAAGTAGGGGAGGCTGAGAAACGGGACTCCCGCGACGAGGTGCAGTGGCGGAGCTTCGAGCTCGGTTGGCAGCGGGCTTACCGGCGTCGGGGATGGTGCAAGAGAGGAGAGGGCCCGCGAGCGAGACGGGGGCACTGCGGAGCGAGGCGGAGATCATGGCAGGAGGGAGTCGCCGCAGCGGCGCGAGAACGGGGTAGCAGAGGGGCGCGGCTGCGCTGGAGAGGTCAGGGCGGCGTGTCCGGTGAGGATTGGGCGCGAGCTCCTCCCTGGCTTGAAGTGGAAGGGAGGAAAGGGAGACGAGGGGAGGAAGAGCGAGGGGAGTTGATGGAGGTGGGGGTTTTCCCATGGGTTCTCCTGGCGGCGGGGTGGAAACGAGAGAAGGCTCGGGGTTTCGGGAGAGGGTTAGGGTTAGGTGGGCAGATGGGCCTAAAGGGCCAGCCTAGCTAGGGGGCCCAAGTGGCCAGCTGGGCTCTACTCTCCCTCTAAAGAAAGAAACGAAAAAACAGAGAAAAGAAAGAAAAGAAAGAGAGGTGAAGGGAAGAAGTTGGACACGCGAATAATTTTCCCGGACTCACAACAATGTGCTTGTTCCGAGAAAATAGGAATGCCCATGATTGCAAGATTCAAATTCAAATGCATTTGAATTTAATTCAACTCGTTTGAAAGGAGTAGGAATCTGAAGTTTCCAAAAATGGTGAACAGTTAGGAAGAGCCTCGTTAAAATGATAAAAGAATATGAGGACAAGTCAGAGACCAAGAATTGAGATAACAAAGGCATTGGGATTAGTTTGCAAGTGTGTCAACGGTTAAATCCAAAAGAATGGAATATTTAATAATAGCTCCATAATTATTAGGAGGATATGTTATAAAGAGAAATCACCAGGTGAGTTCCCTCAATTTGAATAGATCAAAGATCTATGCATTTTATTTAGTGAGTTTTAAAACGGGTTGCATGATGACGTGATGCAAAGATGAAATGCAACAGACGCTACAAAAAGCACACAACGAAACCCGGAAACCCTGGAAGGCATCTGAAGCTCCGGTCTTGGGGCGTTACAACCCTCCACCACTATGAGAGGATCTCGTCCTGAGATCTAGAATGGCACCGGAGGGAAAACGGGAGAGAAAGAGAAGAGGTAAACCTAAGTTGCTTCTTTGACAAACGAGTGAAACCAAAGAACCTTGAGAGGTTAAACCATTTTGAGAAAAGAATATAACGGAGATGATCGACGTAGAAAACACTCCACTAGAAAGAGTAACAAGGAACATTACGAGAACCTTGTAGGTTGAATGACATAAAAAGAGGTTGCAATGGACAAGAAGTACATACAAGCACTCCGGTTGAAACGAGATGTACAAAGAACGATAAGGATCAATTATGACAACACTCCGGTTGGAAATGGAAGACATATAATCTGAACATAACAAAACAAGATGATGGGTCGAAGAGAGCAACATGACAATGGCTCCAGAACAAAAGAATAGAAGATAGATAATTGGAAAAGAATGGAGAAGAAAATGCCATCTTATGCCACAAAAGAGCTTGAGAAGGCATCCTTAGGAGAAGGGTCAAACAGAGTTGTTGGAAAACCAACAACGAAAGGATAAGCTTGATATGTTCTTATGGGATACATCTCAAATTATGAGGTGACAACCTGCCACTCACGGGAAGAAGAATTGGATTGACAAGAACAAGGAGACGAGAAGCTTATTTCACTGGGAGGATAGATGAATAGCTTGGGTCATTTATAAACTCCATAGATAGCAACAATCCTTAGGGAAGGCTTTTGGTGAAATATAACCCAAGATAGCTCCAATGACGAGATTGATGGATTTAAAATATCCCAATCTTGACAACATGTGAATCATGAAAACATGAACTCAAATTATCAAGAATGACATAATACCACCTCCAATGATACAGTAGACAGAAATGCACTCCGGATTACAATATGAAGAAAGCTTGAGCTCCTCTGAAAAGAATATTGATGAACGCTTCGAGAAGGAATTAAATCCTTTATGAACCATCATGTAGAGTCTCCATGAAGAACTCCGGTAAGAAAAGAATGATCAAATGAAAGGAAAGAGAGGTCGAAAACACAAGGTGAATCCTTGCAATGATTAGATGGATCTACGCGATGAAATAAATTGAGAGAGCTTGGAACCCTGGAAAAGAAAGATGAATAATTGAGATCAAGACTTTTGATGAGGCTCCGGAATAAGGAATTAATCACTTGGATGAAACAAAAATAAGAATTACATTATGCTTATCCTTCACCAATTAAATTGATGACAATCAATGGATTTGGCATACTACTTATTCTCGTAGAAAGGATTAAAAGAGATATATCAAAACTTGAGAACGTCTTCAACGAACCACTAGTAGGATTGGAACATCGAATAAATTGATACGATAACAAAGGAAGAGAAATCTTGAATGAACCGCCGTAAGAATTGAAAATGATCGAAGTAGGGGTGAATCACCGGTAAGAATTAGCAAATGAACGAAGGTGCTTGAGAGAATTTAGATAGAAGAGAATGAAGGGATCACGAACTGATTAGAGATTACTTGAACGAAGCACCGGTAAGACAGGAGAATGATAACTGACAGCTGAGAATGAATAAACCTGAATTGATGGACTCCGGATAACAAACTGAGAAGACTCTTGAATTGCTTCGGATAGGTGAAAAGAATTTTTCACAACCAAAACAATTATGAGAGGATGGCAACAAACTAGAATCACGAATCTTGAAGAGAATGGAGCAAGATTAAAGAGAAACTCTTCTTCGGTCTTCAAAATCCGAGAATGACGACGAGAAACACCACCATGAATTGTTGAGGCACTCCGGAATGAAGAATGGAAAGGTTGAGCCAACGATGAAAAGAATTTGAAAGATCTTGGAGAAAGGCATTTGACTGATGACAATTCATTCTTACGTAAAACTTCGAAAAGAATTTGAGAATACCTCCGAGAAAATAAGAAGAGTCAGGTAAGATCCTGGGAAAAGACCTGTGGGTTAGGGCCCACTCAGAAGAAACACCATTGAAATGATTTAAAAGAGAGGTTGCACCGGTTGAATTAAATGACATGAATGAGATAACATTCTCGAAAGAGCTTGAAAGGATCTTGAATGACAAGACGAGCCTTTTGAGAAAACTTGAGCATGCCGGAACAAATGAATAGCGAGAAGTGAATTATTATGAAGTGCACCGGTATGAGAAGGCATTGAAATGAGGAAAAGGATATGACCAACAAAGCTTGAATTGGATCCACTGTAGATGAAAAGAATGAAAAATGATGAACTAGAAGCTCCGTTAGAATCTTCATGAGAATCACCGGATAAGAATATTGAAAGAAAAGAAAGAAGAGACTTCACACGTATAAAATGGATATTTGATTAAGAAAAAAAAATCTTAGTCCTCGAAGAAAAAGGGTGGGAGGGTGGGAAAACAAAGGCAACTTGGGATGGATGAAAAAAACACCGTTGAGAGAGCTTGAGTTGATCTTGCGGATGTTGAAATGATCGGATCCACTTGAAGAGAAACACACCGGTTGAACAAGATTGGCATAACAATCTCGATTATCATGGAGGATTAGTATTCGCATAGGAGTATGAAAACACCATTAGGAAAAGGTATGGAATCAACATTTGACTTCGAAGCAACTCGAATACCACAACTCAAAACAAAACAAAGGATTGGCTTGCATTATAAGCCAGAACAAACATATGATAGAGATTTCGTCCGAAGTTATCGTGGTGGGGCCTACACGGGCTTGATCGTACAGCACCATCATGTACATGGCAGTGCACATGACATACGAAGAGTCCCCGAGTCGGCATAGCCAAGGACTCTTTAAGACACAACGAGACCACTGTAAAATCGACCGTGAATAGGAGGACCACTAGACGTCGAACCCCAATTTCATATCATACATCTGTTGGAAAGATATCCTAAGAGCTACTTGAATTCCCACTTATAAACTCCCGAAACTTTCCGATTATGCAATCAGGTGTTGGGGATACAGGGGAAGCATAATATCTCACCCAAAACTAGCAAATCCTACATCCAGTTGTATCCATCCTTCAACACATAACCAAGAAACCTTTGGAAATCGTCTACCTCAACCTTCAAAAAGCATCCGTTATATGAGTTATGGCAATACTCCCGAACTCCCGCCCAGTACTGGGTGGCGTCGAGGTTATCTCACCAACAACTGCATAAAAGAGATTTTCGATGTCGATGAACTAAACTCAGGTATTCCCGAACTGCAACGACAAAAATTGTGACGACAACACCTCAGAGCTCAACTCCCCGGGACACTGCCACAACCCCTAAATGTCAAGAGGCACCAAGAACAATGTTCTCGTCACAAAACCATCGGAAAGATTCCAAGATACCCGCGTGATCCTAAAAATTTTTTTTGGTGAAATTTGAGAAGAGAAGAGACAAAACTCTATGTCAGGATGCCTTACCAGAGCGATGAAGGGACTGGGGAGTAAAAAGAATTCCTAAACTCTCCGATATATAATTCCTAAATGACTCAAAACATTTTTCTAGACTCAACAACGTCCGCTAATTCAATCAAGCAGTGGGGGCTCCTAAGGTCGGGGAAGGCTCTGATTACCAACTTGTAACGCCCTCGATGCGGCTATATCTCCCACGTGTCGAAGCACGACTTAGAGGCATAACCGCATTGAATGCAATGTCGCAAGTGAGGTAATCTTCACACAACCCATGTAATACATAAGGGAAAGAGATACATAGTTGGCTTACAATCGCCACTTCACACAATACATGAATAAAGCATTACATCATCCAAATACAATCAAGGTCCGACTACGGAACCAAAATAAAAGAAGAACCCCAAATGCGACAAGGTCCCCGATCGACCCCAACTGGGTTGCACTACTGATCAACTAGAATGAAAACAACACAAAGGACAAGATCTTCATCAAGCTCCTCCTGAGCTTTGTTGCGTCATCTGCACGGACTCATCGGCACCTGCAAACTGGTTTTGGAAGTATCTATGAGTCACGGGGACTCAGCAATCTCGCACCCTCGCGATCAAGACTATTTAAGCTTATGGGTAAGGTAAAAGGTATGAGGCGGAACTGCAGCAAGCGACTAGCATATATGGTGGCTAACATACGCAAAAGAGAGCGAGAAGAGAAGGCAAGGCACGGTCAATAAAAGTATGATCAAGAAGTGATCCTAGAACAACCTACGTCAAGCATAACTCCAACACCGTGTTCACTTCCCGAACTCCGCCGGAAAGAGACCATCACGGTAACACACGCGGTTGATGCATGTTAATTAAGTTAAGGTTCAAGTTATCTACAACTGGACATTAACAAATTCCCATCTGCCCATAACCACGGGCACAGCTTTCGAAAGTTCAAATCCCTGCAGGGGAGTCCCAAATTAGCCCATGACAAGCTCTCACGGTCAACGAAGGAATAGACCTCCTCCCAAGACATTCCGATCAGACTCAGTATCCCGGTTCTACAAGACACTTCGACAAGTTAAAACAAATCCAGCAACACCACCCGAATGTGCCGACAAATCCCGATAGGAGCTGCACCTATCTCTTTCTCAGGGCACACTCAGATGAGACTAGCTACGAGTAAAACCAACCCACAAGTTTCCCCGAGGTGGCCCCGCAGGCAGCTCAGTTCGGACCAACACTCAGAGGAGCACTGGCCCGGTGGGGTTAGAATAAAGATGACCCTTGAGTCTGCAGAACCCAAGGGAAGAAAGGTAGGTTGTGGCAAATGGTAAAACCAAGGTTGGGCATTGCTGGAGGAGTTTTATTCAAGGCGAACTTTCAAGGGGTTCCCATTATTACCCAACCGCGTAAGGAACGCAAAATCCAGGAACATAACACCGACATGACGGAAACTAGGGCGGCAAGAGTGGAACAAAACACTAGGCATAAGGCCGAGCCTTCCATCCTTTACCAAGTATATAGATGCATTAATTAAAGAAGATATATCGTGATATCCCAACAAGTAACCATGCTCCAACAAGGAACAACATCTCCATGTTCCAACAAGGAACGAACTTCAATCTTCACCTGCAACTAACAACGCTATAAGAGGGGCTGAGCAAAGCGGTAACATAGCCAAACAACGGTTTGCTAGGACAAGGTGGGTTAGAGGCTTGGTTCAACAATATAGGAGGCATGATAAGCAAGTGGTAGGTATCGCGGCATAGGCATAGCAAAAGAGCGAGCATCTAGCAAGCAAAGATAGAAGTGATTTCGAGGGTATGATCATCTTGCCTGAAATCCCGCAAGGAAGAAGAACGAGTCCATGAAGAAGACAAATGGACGTAGTCGAACGGATCCTCACAAATGCAACATTATCGGAACCAACCCGAAGAAGCAACACCGGAAAGAAAGCAAACAATATAGTAAAACAACCATCACATAATCATGGCACGATGCGCAATCAAGTATGATGCATGTCCGGTTTAAAGAGGCATGGCATGGCAAAGTGCACAAGCAATCCTACAAATCAAGTGGAGCACAATATGCAACGGGTTGCATATTGACGGAACACCACTTCAATTATTTAGTTCCCTCTCGGTTATGTACTCACCAATATTAAATGTTGATTAACATGGCAAGAGGTGAAACATAATGAAACTATCTAACTAGGCAAGTTTCAATGAGGCCGGAACCACAAAACAACAAGTCCGGAAACTCCTCATGTGCATTTAGTAATTTAAGATAACAACACTTTTAATCATTTTAATTGTTGTTATTATGATGCAGATGACATGGGCACATTTTATGCAAGTTTTAAAGAAAATGTTGATAAGAGCATTATATGGAGCATATGCCATCAAGGCGGAAAGAAAGGATGCCACGGCGACGATAACGGAAACGGTACCACGATAATGTTCCGGTTCCAGAAACTTGATTGACATGCCGGTGGAAAAGAACAAGTGTGACGGGAGCGTGTCATGCGAAGAACGGTGGGGTGCTCCCAGTTACCGGGTTCCCACGTGTCGACGGCATGGCAACGAGGAGGAACAACTAAGGTTCACGAGCGAAAGCAACAACCATGGGCGTCGTCTCAGGGTTATACCTTCAGAGCGTGCAAACGGGACGGATCAAGTTCGTAGAGGGAAGTAGGCGTTCTCGCAATGGCGGTAGTGGAAGTAGTCATTCACGTTCGTTCGGAGAGGTACTTGATGACTCCAACGTCTTCGGAGCGACGGTAGTTGTACACGGTCCACGAGACGTCGATCGTTCGTGGTCCGACTTGCGGTTCTTGGCAACATGAGTGGTACTTGGCATTTTCGTGTAGACGAACTTGGCGCATCCGAAGGGTCACACTTGTCGTTGTGGGAACTTGGTGAATCCGAGGTCTTCGAGCGTCATGGTACTTGGCGAATCCGCGTAGTCATGCACATTCCAACATCACACTTGGAGGGACACCGACGGCGTGGTACTTGGCGAATCCTGGACTGTCTTGGCGGTCTCCGGTGGAGGCGTTCTTGGCAGGCAATGAGCGGCGACGCGGTGCACCGACGTAGCAACGCAGGCAGGTGCTCGAGCAGGACTTGGCGCCGGTCGTCTTCCTCATGTTCTCGCACGACAAAAGCATGGGCGAAAGGAAAGGCACGGGCAGGAGGAAGGAGGCTGGCGCTGGGCGGTGTTACGGCAGCGTCCTGCTGGTCTTGGATGGCGGCAACGCACAGGAGAAGGTGGAGGGCAGTAGCGGGCAACGGCGGCCATGGGAGGCGCCCTTGGTGCGCCTGTGGTGACGCGGTGGGGCGGGCGAGCTCGACCCTCGCGCCCATGATGGCAAGGAGGAAGAACATGGAGGAGGCGCACGGATCGCGGGCTCCTGGAGGGCAGAGTAAACGCAGGGGAGGCGCTGGTCCTTGTCATCATGCTCGATCCCGCTGGATCGAGACGACGACTACAGCGGGGGATGGCACTCGGCGAAGTAGGGGAGGCTGAGAAACGGGACTCCGGCGACGAGGTGCAGTGGCGGAGCTTCGAGCTCGGTTGGCAGCGGGCTTACCGGTGTCGGGGATGGTGCAGGAGAGGAGAGGGCCCGCGAGCGAGACGGGGGCACTGCGGAGCGAGGCGGAGATCATGGCAGGAGGGAGTCGCCGCAGCGGCGCGGGAACGGGGTAGCAGAGGGGCGCGGCTGCGCTGGAGAGGTCAGGGCGGCAGGTCCGGTGAGGATTGGGCGCGAGCTCCTCCCTGGCTTGAAGTGGAAGGGAGGAAAGGGAGACGAGGGGAGGAAGAGCGAGGGGAATCGATGGAGGTGGGGGTTTTCCGATGGGTTCTCCTGGCGGCGGGGTGGAAACGAGAGAAGGCTGGGGGTTTCGGGAGATGGTTAGGGTTAGGTGGGCAGATGGGCCTAAAGGGCCAGCCTAGCTATGAGGCCCAAGTGGCCAGCTGGGCTCTGCTCTCCCTCTAAAGAAAGAAACGAAAAAACAGAGAAAAGAAAGAAAAGAAACAGAGGTTAATGGAAGAAGTTGGACACGCGAATAATTTTCCCGGGCTCACAACAATGTCCTTGTTCCGAGAAAATAGGAATGACCATGATTGCAAGATTTAAATTCAAATGCATTTGTATTTAATTCAACTCGTTTGAAAGGAGTAGGAATCCAAAGTTTCCAAAAATGGTGAACATTTAGGAAGAGCCTCGATAAAACGACAAAAGAATATGAGGACAAGTCAGACACCAAGAATTGAGATAACAAAGGGATTGGGATTAGTTAGCAAGTGTGTCAACGGTTAAATCCAAAAGAATGGAATATTTAATAATAGCTCCATAATTATTAGGAGGATATGTTATAAAGAGGAATCACTAGGTGAGTTCCCTCAATTTAAATAGATCAAAGATCTATGCATTTTATTTAGTGAGTTTTAAAATGGGTTGCATGATGACGTGATGCAGAGTTGAAATGCAACAGACGCAACAAAAAGCACACAACGAAACCCGGAAACCCTGGAAGGCATCTGAAGCTCCGGTCTTGGGGCGTTACATATGTACTTATGGTTGAACTATGCTTGTGTACGTGTACGCTTATTATCTATGTCTGAGTATGTTTAATCTATGTTTACTTATGTCTAACCGTGGGATATGGATGCAATCAGTTCAGTTGATGGAATCTACCTCCGTCTTGGTTTATTGGTCCCCTTTGTAATTTGTGTTAAATTTTGACCAAAGGTTTAACTGACAAAATATTAGTGCGGGTCAGAAAAATTATATCGTTGGATGGGTATTTGAGCATAGTGTTCAATAATATAATTTTTGGTGACATGCATAAACATTTCTTAGTTAAATATATTGTCAAAATTTGGTAAATATTACAAAGGGGACCAATAAACCAGGACGGAGGTAGTACGTCAATCACACACGGTTCCCAAAATTGGACCGTGTGCAATGACTTTCATTTTTCCTATTGCATCAATCACACACGGTTGGCTCTAGCAAACCGTCGCCTCCAAAATTCTTTGTGGGGAAATAAACCCTAACCGTCCAATTCAAAAACGATAAAACGAAAACCCTCACCATCCCCATGTCACGAAAACCCTCACCCCACCCACAACCCCCTCTGGTCCCCATTCACACCTGCACAGGCTCCTCTGCATCTATGCATGGCACCGCCTATCGTGGCGATAACCACTTAGCTCGATGCCTACCGCCGTCACCAGGCTGCCTGCAAAGCCCACCGCATTTCGTCACTTCCACTTGCTGCTGCCTATCGCCATCGACTTTTCTCGACGCTCCTCGCGGTCGACCCAGCTCCGCTCGGTTGGGGATTCTACCGTACCGAGGGTTCTTTCTCATGGACAACAAGGTAACTAATTTAATGAGATATTATCTCATCTCTTATCCCAATTCATTTGCCTGATTTAATCACCCGGGCGAAATCACTGTGAATTCATTTTTATTCATGCTGATTTGAGGGTTTCCTTCCATTCATAGAGTGTACAGTGCACAGACACATCAAGACCTTGCGGCCTCCGCCAGAGATTCCATCTCACCGTAACAGATGACTTGAGGATGCGTGCGGTATGTTCAATCTCACCCTAAATCGGCTGGCATGGCCTACTTTCCTGAACATATTCTAAATACTACTACATTTGGATAAAAGGTGCCACCTGCACCATATAAGTCAAAGGGGATTTTTCCCCCTCTTCTTTCTATATTAGGAAAATTAATGATGTATTGTTCTTTCGATTACTCTTATATTTCCATGACATCATGTTTACCCCATCTATTTAATTATAGATTTTTGTCCTTCAATTTCAACTGTTGTATAGTTCTTTCAATTTGGGCCCATATTTTCATGTTACCATATTTTATTTAACGATACTGCAATTTTCTGCAGTGCGTCCCTTGCTATGCAACAGAATGTGTAGTGCACAATCTTTCCCTTTACATAAATCAAGACTGCTGGGATGTCACACTGCACACAAACCATGGATTTACAATCGTTGCTACTGTAAGACTTGATGAACATGGTGACTCCTATTTTGGCACTTGCTTTTGAAAAGAGATTACTAAGTTTTATGAACTGAAAGATGGCACTAGAATTGCACTGCACATGAAAGGGCCTGGTCATGAGATATATAGTAACTTCCCCGATGATATCATCCGTCCAGACTTTGTTTGAAGTAAGTTTTCTTTTCATCTATCTGCATGTTGACTTACCCAGCAATATCAAATGAATTGTGTAGTATTTAAGCAACCAACTGTTATTCCCTTTTCTTACTATATTCCTACCTAATAACTACTAGTTACCAATACACTTTTCTATTGACCTGTTCTAACTAAATATTCCCTGTACTCCCATTTCTATCAGAAAGCGCCGCTAACAAGGAGACTCCTGATGTGGAGAACGGGGCTGCCAACAAGTGGAGGCAGGGCGAGCTAGAACTGCGAGCGACTCCAGGAGGCCCAGACTTCATCAGAAGCCTCCCCGATGATATGTTGACAGTCATCATCTCCCTCCTCCCAATCAAATATGGGGTGCGTACAACCGTCCTTTCCCGGCAGTGGTTCTCCCTATGGAACTCCAGCCCTCTCGACCTCATCGACAGCCATGAGCTCTGCCATGGTTATCACAAAATCTTGGATGCGTTCTCCAAGATCCTCGACAGACACCTTGGCCCAACCAAAGGCCTAAGAATGGGCAAGTTCCGTTCCAATGGCAACCACCGAGCCAAGCTTGACGACTTGTTCTGATAGCTCGCACTAGATCAGCTCGAGGAGCTCACTTTTGATGATGGGCACATGCAGTCGCTGCCAATGTCCGCACTTTGCCTCGTGCCCATGCTGCGTTTTGCCAAGTTCAAGAACTGCCATCCCCCTTGATGACGCGCTCACTTTTATTCTACCAGGACTGAAGCACCTCGAGCTCGTCGCCGTCTGCCTCTCAAATGGCGACACGGAGCGCCTGCTCCGCGACTGTACTACACTCGAGTACCTTCGTCTTCGGGCGATCGATGGGTTGAGTACCTTCCACAACACCTTCATGACTCTCTAGCCTATTTATGTGCGTTGCTGGTGTGGCAGGAAGACATCACAAGATGTGTACCACGGTGTGATCATTAAGGACACACCTGAACTTGAGAGATTACTTGTAGTTGATCAAGAAGGTCCAACAAGAATCAATGTCCTTTCTGCACTGAAATTGATAGTGGTGGGCTACTGATCTAATAAATACTCCGAACTTGTTATTGGATACACACCCATTTAGGTACAACAGCCGCCTTCTACCTCTCCTTCTACAAATTAACATTATTTCTAATTTTCAAGTTGTTTGTTCATATGTCATTTAGAAAATGATTCCGACAAGATTGACCCCCAAACTACACACGGTGAGGGTCTTGGCACTAGAATCTATTGGCCCCAACCTGGAGCAAGTTCTCAGTTTCCTGAGATGCTTTCCATTCCTGGAGAAGCTATATATCGAGGTGATGTTCCTTTCCTATTAAATGTTAACCATAAGGGAGTTCAATTTGTGATAGATTTTTCCAAGTTTACAATGATAATGTACTATGATTTCTGAAGGATTCTTTCGGAGGATTTCAGTACATACATGTCCCGCCCCCCATATTGGTTGCTTGATCCATATGGTTACAATCAATAAGCATTTCTCCTTTGGATTCATGTGTACTAGTTTTCTTAGGGAACTTTTCATACACTCCAACCGCTTGTGAAGAAGGCTATATTTTTCAAGAATGTAATCAAGTGCCCATGTTAATCATGTTAGATCGAAGGTGGCATGTTAGTGCATTTTACTAATCCTGCAAACCAAATAGGCGTGTAGTAATGTTCAAAACTGCATGTAGGCACTAACACGTTTTCTTCTTTTGCAGATAAGATTAGGCCCAATGGTGGATAATGTGATACAATATAACAATCACGTCGAATGCCTAGATCTGCATCTGTCAGAAATAACTTTGAACTCCTACCGAGGGACCTTACCAGAGATTATATTTGCCAGGTTCTTTGTTCTCAGAGCAAGGGTGCTTAAGGTAATGAGGTTTGCCCTACATTTATTTCACAAAAATGAATGGTTTGTTGATCAGCGCCAGTGCCTGCGGTAAAATGGAATAGGCTCCAAAAATACTAAATTTTATTTTGGAACTTCAGATGACAGAGTAATCAGAAGTCATCGTGTCAACCCCATACATGACTTCTCAGTGGCTGACCCCTTTGCAAAAATTGTGAGGTTTTGAAACCAGACTTAGAAGTGGTAATGTTAGTTTGAACTTCTGTGATATCCGTGTTCAGCGGATCAGCATGAGCATTTGCAGCTGATGAGCTGAATTTCATTTCTAATATCAGTTTGAACCTTGTAATCTTTGAATTTGAGCCATATAACTTTGGAATTTGAACCTTGTAATATTTGGAGCTTTTGTGGTACAATCTTTGAAATGGCAGTGTATGAGACTCATATATTGGTAGCACTATTTTGTCCTTAATATGCGACGGTCTTAGATTTTATTAACCATTCTCGAATCTGTTTACCTTGGCGATCTCACAGCACATGATCTATATAGCTAACTTGACTGCGATCTTCGACATTATTGCACACGGTTAGTTTCTTCCAACATGTGCCCTTTAGAGCACAGAATTAATTATCGCACTCGAGTGTCCATCATCACTCTTCTGTGTAACTTTGACCTCATCACCCATGGGTAAACTTATGACTGAAGTCATTCCACACACTTCGTTTTTACAAAGCTTTTTGCCAATAAACGCCCACTATTTTTACCTCTTCTATCCGATGCATGACCAAACTAGCCGGGCGGGAAGCTTGCGAGTAAACTGCTCGGTAGCGCGGGAACAGGCTCACCGATGGTACATTTGGCGCCTCTTCGAGCCCACACGTGCGTGTAGTGTTGTCAAGCGTGCACTGGAATCCTCTGCTATGAATGTCGTGACAAGACTTGATGATTATATGCCGGCCGACCCAATTTATTATAGCGACCATTTAAACCTTGTGTCTCTTCAACCTTTTGACCGCACCCCACCATTTCAAGAAGCACACGCACCATGAGAAATACTTAGAGGGAATCCTACACGGCTTCAATGGTGCTACGAGCGGCCGCCGATGACGAGCAGCAGTTCACCATGCGTGTCATGGTGGACACCAACAGAAGGTTCATGGACATCTCGGTGGTGTACAACAATGACCCAGTCTGGGTGGAGCACTCCATCCACATCATGGAGCTGCTGCTTGCCAAGGAGAAGTACAAGGTGGTCGGGTACGACCTCGAGTACACCTGCGCTCATGACGGGTCTCGTCCCAAGGTCGTCGTTGCCCAGATGTGCGTGCGCCACCACATCGTCATCTACCACTACTGCCTGACCACAAGGCCTTGCAAGCGTTTTGCTAGGTTTATGAACATCCCCACTACATGTTCGCTATGGTGGACATTGCCAATGATGTAAAGGCACTCTAGAATTCGGGCATCGCCTGCCAGAATCTTGTCGACATCCAGGTCCAATACAAGATCTGGTGCAGCAAGGAGCATGAGAAAGACTCACTGGTTCACCTTGCCGAGGCCATCATCGACCCCTACTACAAAGTCATGAAGGATTCGTGCAACAAGGACAAGTGTGCATGGAACTTGGCCTCGATGGAGAAACTCGACAAAGCTCACATCGTGTACACGGCCAAGGAGGCGTACACGAGCTACAACATGTACAGGCGGATCGTTTAGATGAGGAAGTGCCTTCTTCCCCAAAACGGCCAAGGATCCAGCCGAAAGAAGAGCAATGGCAAGCGTCGTCGCAACAATAAGTAGATGATTAGATCCTCGTTTCTCCTAGTTTAGTATGCATGTAATTGCTTACTTTCGTGCGTGGAAATGTTATGTGTGTAGTCACTTGTGTAATTGTATGCTTAATTTGGTTATGCAATGATGTCTTTTTAAGTATATATGTTGATGCTCTATAGACAGAGCGTAGATGTTGTGCGGACAAAGAAATCACATCGCACACGGACTAAACAATGGAACCCGTCGGTGATGTTTTCATCAATCACTCACAATTGTATACCGGCAATCGTTTTCTCACAACACACAGAACTTGCTAGCAGCAATTGTCTATGTTGTTATCGGTCTTCGCACATGTTTCCGATTACAGAATTGTTTGTCGAGTATGACA
Source organism: Triticum aestivum (assembly GCF_018294505.1). Classification (NCBI taxonomy): domain Eukaryota; kingdom Viridiplantae; phylum Streptophyta; class Magnoliopsida; order Poales; family Poaceae; genus Triticum; species Triticum aestivum. The sequence goes on from NC_057800.1 coordinate 297,365,447, forward strand.
CACATCTTGTTAAGTTGAACTGTTTATGTTCTTTTGTCTCAATGCAAACGGTTCATCCGAGTGAACCGCATGCCGTATATCGCACACACCTTGATCTGGCTGACTGTTCCTTTTGTGCTGCCTAATCACAAACAGTTCATCTGAGTGAATCGTATGATGTATATCACGCACACCTTCATCTGGCTGCCCATTTCTTTTGTTCCTCCTCATCGCAAACAGTTAATTGAACTAAACCGTAAGCCCTGCATCACACACGCAACTAAAATTTGAACCGTGTTTGATGCATCCTCCATCGCAAATGTTTTGCATCTTTTTTTATGGGTTTTTACACCATCGTTTGCGATTATTGCTTTGCACATAGTTTGGTCGAAGGGTCTCCGATCGTAGTGTCACGTTAGCAACATCCTGCAGTAGTGCTCGTCCTTGCACAAAACTACATAGTGCATGGCACTTGATGGGTTCTCACACACTTCTCCCATCTCACTTTTGGTGGCAAATCATACTAAGTTCTTCTTGTCCCTCATTGTGGAGGCACTCAATTTGGACTCATGCCGCTCACTCTCTTTTGGGTGGTTCGCTCTCTCACTATTCTCTCCATGATGGGTAGCTTGCTTGTCGGCAATCACTTGGCTTGGAGACATAGGTCGTAGTATGTACTCATTTCCTTTCATCTTAAGTCTATAGTGATTGTTCGCCCATTCTGGATGACACCTCGGTCAAGTTCCCATGGTCGTCTACGAAGGAGGTGGCAAACAAACATTGAAACGACATCACACTCCAAAGTGTCTCCTTATGCTCCAATCTTGAAGGAAACTTGCACCATATGCTCGACTTGGATAGTGCCGGAGTCGCTTAGCCATTGTACCTTGTAGGGACATGGCTACTTCATATTGACTAATTCGAGCTTGGAGCATAGTTCTTCACTCGCCACGTTATGGCAACTCCCTCCGTCGATGATGACCTTCATGAACCTTCCATTGATGCCGGCCTTGGTGTCGATTATATGGCATCTTTGGTCTTTGTCTTGTTGATGTACAAGTGTCAAGACCTTGGAGACAATGAGAGCGGGGCTCGAATCTTCGTCACAAAAGACATGATCATCCTCATCTTCGTTCATGCGCCGGTGCATAGCCACTTGCTCAAGGGCTTCCATCTCCTCTTCACTCATGGAGTCATACGCTCTGTCATCGTTGAGGATCGTGGTGCGCTGGTTGGTACACTCGAAGGACTTGTGGCCTCGGCCGCCACATGTGAAGCACTTGATTGAACTTGCCTTGGTGGTCTCATCGGTTGGAGTAGTTGTTGACGAAGCTTTCGGCTTGAAGTTGCTTGTAGTAGGAGGATGACTTGGGATTTTTGAAGTTCTCTTGTAACTTGACTTGTCGCCGTTGCTTGGAGAAGGTGTTGGAGTCATCGAAGCTTGGTTGTTGGAGAAGCCATAGGACTTGGAAGAGAAGATGCCATACTTGACGTCATCTTGCACTTGCCGCTCCGCCTTGGTGGCTTGATGCACTAGCTCGATGTGGTTGGAGTAAGGTTGCAAGTCAGCAATCTTCTTTATAGGGTGATTGAGTCCATTCAAGAAAGGTGCCATAGTTTGATCATCGTCTTCCGTGACATTAGCTCATATCATTGTAGTACTCTTGAACGCTCTTATAGTACTCTTGAACGCTCTTTGTTCCTTGCTTGAGGAGTTGGAGTTTCTTGAAGAGGTCATGGTTGTAGTAGGTTGGACGAAACGTGCTCTCATGACATCCTTCATTTGTGCCCAAGTAGTGCTGGGTGGTTCACCTCTTGCCTCACGGCGCTCAATGAATTGTTCCCACCATATGAGGACGTAGACTTGGAACTCAAGGGATGCCATTGCGATCTTCTTCTATTCCTCATAGTTGTGCAAACGGAAGATTTTGTCAACCTTCAATGCCCATAAAAGGTACTCTTTGGGATCATTGCTTCCGATGAACTTGGGCATGGTGAACTTAAGCTTGCCGTAGCATTACTCCTCATTGTGTTGGGGTCGAGGATGATAACATTCTTGACATGGAGGGTTGTCAACCTCATGTTTCTCTTATTGAAGGGGCGGTTCTTGTCGAGCTTGTTGTTCATGTCTAGCTTGAAGAGGAGCTTGACGTTGCGACCGTGCTTGATAGTTCCACTCTTGAATTTCCTCGCGGAGCACTTCTTCTTGCTCACGAGTTTGCCGGTTGCGCGTGGCTACGTTGTGACTTGTGTCTCGGAGGGCACGTTGTGCCTCAAGTGCTTGAGCTTCACACCGTTTGTTGAAGACGTTGTGCCTCGACATCATGCTCATCTTGGTGTTCTCGCGCATGCTCTTCCTCTTGTTGGCGCAGATGTTGTCGTTATTGTTCTTGTGCAAGGGTAGCTTGCTTTCGGAGATGTCAATGTCCTTGCGCTCGAATTTGCTCTGGATGATTGGTGTCATGTAGAGGATTGCGGTTTGCTTGACGGTCTTGGTGTTCGGCTTGGCGAAGAGTGTTCGATGTCGGCGTACTTGAGTTGTCAGAGGAGTATCGACTTGAGGGGCTCTGTCTTGAGTATGATGAAGTGGTAGAAGAGCGGTTGACCAACAAGGCACGAATCTCGTCCATTCTTGCATTGCTCTCTTGTTTTTGTTCGTCGAGCTTGTTGTCAAAGTAGTCTCTTGTACGTTGCTCAGAGAATCGCAAATCAGTGGCAAGATTGTCGATGCGGTCGCTCAATGCTTGTTGTTCTTGATTCAATGCTTGTTGTGCACCGAAGAGGTGGTTCTTGGTGACGTAGTTGTTCGGGTCGTTATCTTGCTCAATGAAGAGTGGGTTGGTAGAAGAATTTGGCCTATCCATCATTCCAAGCAAATATGTGAGTGGGAGAAGGAGAAGAACTTATACCGAATGTACCTTGACCGATGTTGAAGGTGGATCGATGATCACTCAAATGTGGAACAAGGAAATAACACAAGTGGTCCCAATTCTTGTCGGTTCTCACACCTACACAAATAAAGCATATAGTGGAGCTCGGTTAGGATGGTGGCACAAAATTGATGCAATTGTTAATGAGACTCAATAATGATGGAAAATATTGGCAAATTTGCAAATGCAATAAGTAGACCGATAGCACGATATGGTACATGGGAACACACACACGGATAGATAAATGGGTTCGTGCAACCAAGGAATGAGCCAAAATGTGGAATCCACAAAATACTCTTGTTGCACTACTCTCTAGAGACGCTAGCAAGATTTTGTAATAGGCGGATACGAAACTTGTGCACAACCTATAGAGCAAACATGCAATGACTTCTATCCCAAATATGCTATGTGTATGGTATTCTGATGATATGATCCAAGATGATCGAGTATGACAATCTTAATGTAGTATGATGCTATGGTTCTTCCTTAAAAGCTCTTTGCTTATCTTTCCTTTTTGCTTAAAATCTTGCTTGGCTCTTTCTATTTTGAGCTCTTTCTCATGAAAAATTAATGAACCAAGATAGCAATTGTGTATATGCTATGACCACTTTGTGACACAAGAAATCATATGAAGACATGGGTACCAAGATGATATGCTATATGCAACAAGATGATGATCACTAATGTGCACAAGTGACGTTGCTGGCAATACTCAAAGGCTAGTCTCCATGGGTAAGCGATGCAAAAGGAAGGCTATGGGGTTATCAATGCAATGACAAGGCATAGACAAAGATGTTGTCAAAGTTACCACCCTTGCTTACGGTTGAGAGTGTCAAAATGATGTGATTGTTGTCAATTTAGTAGTGCATGGTGTTCAGTACATTGGCGAAGATGCCGCTGCACCGTAGTTGGAGTTGTCGAAGTAGCAGAAGTAGTCGAAGATGCACATACTTTATGTCTAGGCCGGATGTTCCGGGCAAGACGGATGGTCCGGGGTTCGGAAGTTCCAAGCGGGGCCGGAAGGTGTCACACCCTGATTTTTATATCACAACACTTGAGCTAATAAATCATGCTAAAATATGGTTTAACAAAAGCTTTTGAGTGTTTTGAACTTTGCTTGATTGGATTTTTGATTGTTGTTTGCAAGTGCTCTAAAAATCAAATAAATCCTCCAACTCTTATACTCCTTCTCCTTGATCCAAAACTTTGCCCAATGACAATGCCATGTGTATAAGATAGAATAGTATTTTCTTACAAAAATAATTTGGCGAAAAAATATTTTCTAAATTAGGTTTTCCAAAAAATCCTAAATTGAGACTTGAACTAAAAGTACTTAATTTAGGGTATGAAAAATATTTTAAAAACTATATTTGACTCCTATTAGGCATAGGACTCCCATAAACCACAAAAATATAATTTTAAAAGCAATTTTCCTATTTTATTTAAGGCCTTTTCCTTTAGGCCTGTAATGGTCTTTAAGAGGTTAAAATTATTTAACTGTTTCAAAAATATTTGAGAAAATTTAGGGAACTCAGTGGACATATATTGTCCATATATAAGAGTTTCAACACATGGTCATGTCCAAAATATTGGTCAAATCCCTCAAAAACCCTTCATGGATATTTCAAGCTTTTGAAATATATGCAAAGGAAATATTGTCTTAAAATTCCAAGAAAATTTTGGCAAGTCACATATGGCTAGTGTGATGTCTCTCCAAAGTCTTATTCCAATCAGAATAGTTTTGGTTCACAAAAGTGCCCCAAAACCATCTTTGTCCAGATCCAAGTTTGAACAACTCTACATTGCCAACTTTCTCCTTTTTACCTAAATTTTTGTGGACATGCTCACATCTCCCAAATGATGATACTACACCAAGTGGTGCATGAAGGATAATAGTTTTGCATGAATAGATCTTGGAAAACCCATTTCTATTGATTTCTATGTTTTACCAAAGTTAGATTGTCAATTTTCTTCAAATGAGCTCAAACTTGGTGAACAAAATTATTTCCATATTCCATTTGATCCTCTTAAGTCTCATGCCAAGAGGAATTCATCTGCTTGTCCAAACCAACATCAAGCACTTTCTGCCATATTGTAGTGATCAATGCTCAGGGTACCAAATGGATCCCAATTGATCTCAACTTTTACCACATCTCCTCCTAGTCCCCTTCTACCTCCAGTAACATTTGCTTACCCTCAGCTCAATCATTGGTTGGTATAAACCCCCATTTGCCTCCCTAGTTAGTAGCTTTCTCTCTCTTTCTCACCTTCCTTCTCACTCAAGTGGCCATCCATGGCATCCAAAGCTTCCTCCCCTTTCTTTACTACTCCCTAGCTCTACGAGACATGAGAGGGCATGCCCCTATGAAAGTGCGTTATATCGACAAGAGTGGGGGGGATAACACAGGATGAAGACAAACAGACTGAAGAAATTGAACTAAGGAAATTGAGAAAGTCTTCAGTCAATGTCTTCAAACACCGATATGAACAAACACACAACACAGTTATGAGGAAATGAAAGAGTTGAGGAAATAGAACCAGTAATCTTGGTGAAGACAATGATTTGGTAGACCAGTTCCAACTGCTGTCTCAGTTGTACGTCTGGTTGGAGCAGCTGAGTATTTAAACTCAAGGACACACAGTCCCGGACACCCAGTCCTGAACACGCAGCTCATGACACCCAGTCCTCACCGTATTATCCTTGAACTAAGGTCACACAGACCTCGTCCAATCACTCGTGGTAAGTCTTCAGGTGACTTCCAAACCTTCACAAACTTGGTCACTCGCTGATCCACAATTCCTCTTGGATGCTCTAGACCATGACGCCTAACTGTCTGGAAGAAGCACAGTCTTTGAAGGTAACAAGCATCAGATCCACGCGGGATCAATCTCTTCAGTGATGCTCAATCACTTGGGGTTTGTAGGTGTTTGGGTTTTTGGTTTCTGGTTTTTCCTCACTTGGAGAAAATGAAACTATGAAAACAAAAGTCTTCATGTTTTATGTTCCTCGAATGAATACCAAGTCTTCAAGGTCACACCATTTTCTTTACTTTCAAAGTCTTCAGAAAGTCTTCAGAATACCAAAGTCTTCAGGCGAAGAACTTCATTTTTAGGGGTCGACTTTCTCTATAAATATCAAACTCCTCATAGACTTATAGACCTGTGTACACTCATAAACACATTAGTCCCTTAACCTATAAGTCTTCAATACACCAAATCACTAAGGGGCACTAGATGCACTTACAATCTCCCCCTTTTTGGTGATTGATGACAATATAGGTTAAATTTTCAATGGGGATAAACATATGAAGTGTAACTACTAATATTGAGGAATTTGATTGCAAGATATAGAAGAACTCCCCCTGAAGATGTGCATAGTGAGGAATTTGCTTTTGAGGCAATGCACACTTGAAGAGTTGAATCATGGAGATCTCCCCCTATATCTTGTAATTCATACACGCATTTGATATATAACAGTGAAGAATTTGAAATGCATGATGAAATATGGTGACTGATGTAATTCAGCATGCGTGCAATAATATTAATGAGGAATAAGCATGCAAAAAAATGTATCAAGAGTATCAGAGCACCATCGGGTTTAAGTTTACAATTCGATCCAATAAAGTCGCAGAAGAACGAGAGTTGTAACTTAACAAAAAACGCCCATATAGAAAGACCCGCTTGAAGACTAACTCAAAATTCTCCCCCTTTGTCATCAAATGACCAAAAGGAACGAATATGAGGACTAACGCCCCTGAAGAATATCAAGTTGATGAAGGAGCGCCAGCGTTGTTGGGGTCGTTTGTTGTAGTAGGGCCTGCCGCAGTGTCGTCCAAGTCTTCATTTTCATCAGTGTCGCGCGATGAAGAATATGAGCTGGCCACCAGAGAAGGAACCTTGACCTTCTTGAATTTCTTCGGTGGAGGTGCAGACCAGTCAAAATCTTCTTTGAGACCCATGTTCTTCAGATCTTCTTCACCATACAGATGTGACAGGATTGCCCAGGTGCGACCGAAGACTTGATGGAGGTAGTAGTGGTTTTTCTTCACTGCATTGTGTGTGGCAGTCATGTTGTGAAGAAGTGAACCAAACTGACGCTTAACCCATTTGTGATTTCGATCCACCTTCTGGTGAAGACTAAGCAGAAGTTCACGGTCAGTCATCACGCGCGGAGCAGTGGCTTGAGGAGTGGACTTGGGTGCATTGGCAGAGTCATGTGTGGCAGAGTCATCATTGGTGGAATAAGATGCAGCTTTGCGAAACTGACCATCCAATGGACGAATGCCTTCATCTATTACAGCTGGTGCCTTGCCCTTTCCATCAACTGAGGAATATGTCTGCTTGAGGACTTCAATTGGGGGCAAGTAGCTGAGGTGATTCTGGAAATCAGCTTTGTAGTTGAGTGAAGACCTTGTCCTGAGGAATCTCATAATCCAAGGTGCATAAGGCTTCAGCTCAAACGGAGACAGTGCAACATTGGCCATAGTCCTCATGAAGAAATCATGATAATTGACAGGAATGCCATGAACGATGTTGAATACCAGATTCTTCATGATGCCAACAATTTCCTCATCAGATGAGTCGTGGCCTTTGATAGGACTGATTGTCCTCGTAAGAATACGATAGACAGTTCTGGGCACGTACATCAATTCCTTCACGAGGAATTTGGTTCTTGGTGCCTGACCTGGCTTCAAAGGTTTCATCAGCACCTGCATGTAATGATGTGTGAGCTCAGGTTCACTGTAGATGCAGCGAGCTTCTTCAAGGGGAGGACTGAGTGGTAGAGCACGAAGCAATTCAGAGGCTGGTGCAGTGTAGTGAGTGTTTTCAGACATCCAGTCCAACACCCAGGAATTCACATCTTCAGCATCTCCAGTGATGTGCAGCATTGCATAGAATTGAAGAATCAGTTCTTCATTCCAATCACAGATGTCAGAGCAAAAGTTTAGCAGTCCAGCGTCGTGAAGAACACTGAGGACTGGTGCGAAGCACGACAGAGATTCCATATCCACGTGAGGAATATGCTCATGGTAGAAGATCTTCTCCTTGTTGAACAACACTGAGGAATAGAAATTGGCTTGACTAGTAGTCCAGAAACGCCTCTTCCTAATGCGAGCAGAGTTATATGGGTTGTAATCTTCGAAGAATACGTGCTCGCCGAAGAAATCATCATCCTTGAACTTTTGCTTGCGTGAGAATGGGTCCTTTGGCTTCGGCAGAGGAGTGTCAGTGAGTTGCATCACGACCTCAGGAATCTCAATCGCAGGTTCTTCAGGCTGAGTAATTTCTAGTGCCTCCCTACTGATAGTCTACGTTGTTGGTTGTTCAGCAGCAGCAGTTTCTTCAGCGCTAGTGGCTGGAATTTCCTCATGGACAGATGTAGTGGGATGAGTTTCTTCAGAGCCCATATGTACAGTTTGTGTGGGGGACTGAGGAATTTGCTGTAGAGGGGTGAACATTGGTGAGTTTGGATGCAGACTTTCCTAGAATTCATCACTGATTACGGGTGTGGAGCAGCCAATGTCCACATCTTCATCTTCCATTTCTTCAACGCCAGCCTCTTCAGCTGTGAACTGAGGCATAGGTGAGGATATGATAGGTGTTGAAGGGATTGTATCCACTTCAATTTCTTCATCCAACAGTTGAGACGAAGCAGCAGAAGGAGTTTCTTCATCAGATCCGCTGGGGATCGCATATTCTTCATCAAAAGGAACAAGGTCCTTTGATGGCCTGGTTGAGATGGGAACAACATCAATCGGATTTGCAAATGAACTTGTCATAGGCTTCATTTTCTTCGGAGCTGAAGAATCCAAAGCAGCTGATGCTTTCCTTTTCTTCACTGCAGCATGCTCTGCAGCCTTGGTCTTCTTCACATCCGATGCAGATGGAAGGATTGGAGTTGAAGTTGGTGCAGGAGCAGCTGAGGAATCTGGATGATTTTCTTCAGGCACAACTGATGTAGTTGCCCTGAGTTCTTCAGTTTCTTTAGGCGGACCACTAGTGGGTGCCCTGGCAATTTCTTCAGTGGCTGGAATGCAGTCATCAGCCCTGGAACTCACATTTTCTTCAGCAGCCTGATTGTCATCAATGGTGCTGGCATTTTCTTCAGTAGGCTGAGTAGATGCTTCAGCCTGAGGAATTTCCTGTTGCGTTGGGGCTGCAACATTGGAAGTGAAGTTATCCGCAAGTTTCACAAAACGAACCTTGGCTCCAAGCCAATCAGCGCGATATGCGTCAAAGTCATCACTGAGTTTCTTAATCTCAGTCTGAATAGTGACAAGTTCTTCAGTTGTCATAGAGACAACGTTTTTCTTCAGATAGCGCTCTTTCTTGTACTGTGCTTTCTTGATTTACCTCAGGCCTCTTTCCTCCCTTCTGTGGCTTCTTACCATCAGCCATTTTCTTCAGTTGAGGAATTTGAACAATTGAATTCTCTGAAGAAGTATGCAACTTTTCTTCGAGGAACGCTGCAAATGAGTTAAGTTGATGAGAACCTAGTGATTCAGCAGCTGACATGTGTACCTGTGAACAGAATATAGTTGTGAGGAATTTGGAGAGGTCATATGCGTTCTCAAAAGGTTTTGTAAAAAGAACAAGTTAGAGGAATTTGACCAGATGAGTCTTGAAGAATTTTACTAAGTGTTCTTTGTCTTAGGTTCCAGAGATGTATAGATTAAAAATCCATACATTTGAGGAATCTTGAAGAGAAACATGCCCTAGAGAAACGAATCAAGAACAGATGACCTGTGAGGTGTTTATTGTGTGAATCTATGAAGAAAAACACCTTTGAAGATTTTGAAGATAATCATTCAAATCAACGAGGGTAGTAAAAGTAACTTTTAATTACCCTGGACGAAGAACACGACGAACTGGAGTGAGGAGATGTGAAGTTCGTTTGTGCAGATCTTCCACGCCCTAACATGGCGGAGGAAGACGGCTACGGCAGCAGTGGAGTGAAGATTTCTGCGGTCGGCGCGAGTACGTCGGCGACGAGGTCGAGGCAGAAAACCAACTTGAAGAAATAGCAATAAGTGAATGTTGTATAGGACATAAACTCATATATATATATATATGTATATATATATATATATATATATATATATATATATATATATATAGCCAATGAAGAAAAATGACGGAACCAGTGAAGACTATGCAAAGTTGAAGAATATGAATAATTTAAGGAATTTCAACTTTTGGTGGTGACGTGATCCACCGTATAAGAATGATCATTTCAGACACCGCGTACAATTATCGTAGGGTTCTGAGAATCAAATTCTTCATTAATTACTTCACACTAAGAGTGTTATTCTTCATTGATTGAAGAAAAACGTTTCTTCATGTGTTGCAGATCTATGTCATCAATTTTGCATAAGTGTTAGGATGAGTGTCCTTTTCAAAGAACATTCGAAGATTCTAGGATATTTAGCTCACACCGCAACTTGATAAATCCCTTCTCATCCATGGGCTTTGTGAAGATATCGGCTAGCTGTTCTTCAGTCTTCACATGCTCAATAGAAATGTCGCCCTTCAACACATGATCATGAAGAAAATGATGACGAATCTGAATGTGCTTTGTCTTTGAGTGCTGAACTGGGTTGTGAGCAATCTTGATGGCACTCTCATTGTCATAGAAGAGAGGCACATTCTTCATGTTGATGCCATAGTCCTTGAGAATTTGCTTCATCAATAGCAATTGGGCAAAGAAAGAACCAGCGGCAATGTACTCAGCTTTAGCAGTAGATAGTGATACGCAGTTCTGTTTCTTCGAGGACCAATAGACCAAAGATCGTCCAAGGAAATGACATCTACCAGATGTTGACTTGCGGTCCACACGATCACCAGCATAGTCAGAGTTAGAATATCCAATGAGATCAAAAGCCGAGCCCTTGGGGTACCATAATCCAATTGTTGGTGTGTGAGCTAGATATCGAAGAATATGCTTCACAGCCTTATGGTGTGATTCCTTCCGTGTAACTTGAAAGGCACACATGCAAACAATAAGCATTATATCTGGCCTAGATGCACATAAGTACAATAAAGAACCTATCATGGAGCAGTATACCTTATGATCGAAGTCAATACCATTTTCATCAGTGCACAGATGGCCATTTGTGGGCATAGGAATTTTGACGCCTTTGCAATCTTGCATGCCGAATTTCCTCAGTACATCCTTGAGGTATTTCTCCCGAGATATGAATATGCCATTGCGTTGTTGACGAATTTGAAGACCTAAGAAGAATTTCAACTCTCCCATCATAGACATTTGATATTCTTCACTCATCATATAGGAAAATTCATCACTATAATGTTGGTCAGTACAGCCAAAGATAATATCATCAACATATATTTGGCACACAAACAATTCACCATCATAAGATTTAGTGAAAAGGGTAGGGTCGAGTGAACCGGGTTTGAAGCCTTTCATCATGAGGAATTCCTTCAAAGTATCTTACCAAGCCCGTGGGGCCAGCTTGAGGCCATAGAGGGCCTTGTTGAGTCTGAAGATTTTGTCAGGATTCTTTGGATCTTCAAAAACTAGGGGTTGAGCAACATATACTTCTTCCTCAAGCTTACCATTGAGGAATGCACTTTTCACATCCATTTGATATAAAGTGATATCATGATGGTTAGCATAAGCAAGTAATATGTGAATAGCCTCAAGTCTAGCAGTAGGTGCAAAAGTTTCATTGAAATCAATTCCTTCAACCTCTGTGTAGCCTTGAGCTACAAGCTGTGCCTTATTCCTCACCACAAGACCATTTTCATCTTGCTTGTTGCGGTAGATCCACTTTGTGCCGATGATATTGTGCTTGCGAGGATCTGGACGTTTGACCAGTTCCCAGACATTGTTGAGCTCGAACTGATGTAATTCTTCTTGCATGGCCTGAATCCACAAAGGCTCCAGAAATGCTTCATCTACCTTAGTGGGCTCTGTAATAGAGATAAAAGCACAGTGGCCACAAAAGTTAGACAAATGTGAAGCTTTTGAGCGTGTGAGAGGACCTGACACTTTGATGTCATTGATGATATTTTCAACTTGCACTTCTTTTTCAATGCGAGGATGAGCTGGTTGTCGTTGAAGAATTTGATCAGCGTTTTCTTCAGCACCATTTTCTTCAGCATTTTCTTCAGGTGCATTAGCTCGACGTTCTTCATGTTCTAGAATGAATTCTTCAGCAGATTCTTCAGTAGGTATGACATCCTCAGTAGCCTTGAACTTGATAGTTTCCTCAGGTGTTGGCTCATCTATCACAGTAGGTAGGTGCTCTCTTTGCGAGCCATTAGTTTCATCGAACCGCACATCTACAGTTTCAACAACTTTGTGAAGAACGTTGTTGAAGACTCTGTAGGTGTGCGAGTCCTTTCCGTAACCAAGCATAAAACCTTCATGTGCTTTCGGTACAAATTTTGAGTTGTGATTAGGATCTCTAATCCAACATTTAGCACCGAGGACTTTGAAATAACTTACATTGGGTTTCTTATCAGTGCAGAGTTCATAGGCAGTATTTTTGAAGAATTTGTAAAGATATACTATGTTGATGATGTGGCACGCAGTATCAATTGCCTTAGTCGAGAAATGATGAGGTGTTTTGTATTCATCAAGCATAGTGCGAGCCATCTCAGCAAGAGTCCTGTTCTTGCGCTCCACAACGCTGTTCTCCTGAGGAGTATAAGGAGCAGATAACTCATGAGTAATACCAAGTTCATCAAGATAGTCATCGAGACCAGAATTCTTGAACTCAGTGCCATTGTCACTTCTGATGTGCTTGATCTTCACACCAAAGTTGGTTGAAGCCCTCGAGGAAAATTGTTTGAAGACTTCCTGCACTTCATGTTTGTAAGTAACAAGGTGTACCCATGTGTAGCGAGAATAATCATCAACAATAACAAAGCCATATTGATATGCTTCATTTGAAATAGCAGAATAATGATTAGGACCAAAGAGATCCATGTGAAGCAATTCAAATGGGCAAGTGGTGGTCATGATAGTCTTTGCTAGATGCTTGGCCTTGGTCATCTTCCCAGCTTCACAGGCTCCGCATAGGTGATGCTTGAGGAATTTGACATTCTCGACGCCAATGACATGCTTCTTCTTCGCAAGCGTGTGCAAATTCCTCATGCCTGCATGACCAAGTCGTCGATGCCTGAGCCAGCCTTCTGAAGCTTTTGCAAGTAAGCATACGGTTGGTTGTGGTGCTATAGAGAAATCAACAATATACAGGTCTCCTCTCCTAAAGCCTTCGAAGACTATGGAATTGTCAGCTTCCATAACCACAACACAACGTTACTTGCCAAAGACAACAACCATATCAAGATCACAAAGCATTGAGACAGACATAAGGTCGTATCCTAAGGACTCAACAAGCATGACTTTGTCCATGTGTCGATCCTTTGTAATCGCAACCTTACCTAGACCTGTAAGTGCATCTAGTGCCCCTTAGTGATTTTGGTGTATTGAAGACTTATAGGTTAAGGGACTAATGTGTTTGTGAGTGTACATAGGTCTATAAGTCTATGGGGAATTTGATATTTATAGGAAAAGTTGACCCCTAAAAATAAATATCTTCGACTGAAGATTTTGGTATTTCTGAAGACTTTCATGAAGACTTTGAAAGTGAAGAAATTGGTGTGTCCGTGAAGACTTGATATTCATGCGAGGAATATGAAGCTTGAAGACTTTTGTTTTCATAGTTTTGTTTTTCTCTTTCTTGAGTCATAGGAAACACCGTACTGTTAAAGGGGGTCGAGGAAATACTAAGGAAAAATTTCCATGTGATGCTCAACTCAAAATCCTACACCAACCAATCCCTTCGAGTGAAGCCATTGGAAATCTCATACAGTTCAGTCAATTTCTTCAGTGACAGAGACAAAGTTCTTCTGGTCTCTGAGGAATTTGTCCTCACTGAGGAGTTAGGAATTCTCCAGTGCGGATTGCCTACACAGTGAGGAACATGATAGCCCTGAGGATTTTACTACTCAGAATTCCGACCATTGATGTGCTATGCGCCAGCTGTCCCAAAATATCTATCCACCTAACGGTTATATCATTGAAGGGCATTTGTGTCTTATCATGTCGGTCTGCTCCCTAGGCTATAAATAGCCGCCCCCTACAACCACTAGCTGGTTGGCTGCTCCGAGAGAAACTGACACTTGTCATTTGAGAGCAACCCATCCTCTGAGGACTTTGAGCGAAAATCATCAAGTGAGGAAAAACCAAAAACCCAAAACCCAAACACCTACAAACCCCAAGTGATTGAGCATCACTGAAGAGATTGATCCTGTGTGGATCCGACGCTTGTTACCTTTGAAGACTGTGCTTCTTCCAGACGGTTAGGCGTCGTGGTCTAGAGCATCCAAGAGGAATTGTGGATCGCCAAGTGACCATGTTTGTGAAGGTTTGGAAGTCGCGTGAAGACTTACCACGAGTGATTGGACGAGGTCTGTGTGACCTTAGTTCAAGGAGAATATGGTGAGGACTGGATGTACTGAGCTACGTGTTCAGGACTGTGTGTCCTCGAGTTTAAATACTCAGCCGCTCCAACCAAACGTACAACTGAGACAGCAGTTGGAACTGGTCTACCAAATCATTGTCTTCACCAAGCTTACTGGTTCTATTTCCTCAACTCTTTCATTTCCTCATAATTGTGTTGTGTGTTTGTTCATATCTATGTTTGAAGACTTTGACTGAAGAATTTCTCAATTTCCTCAGTTCAACTTCTTCAGTCTGTTTGTCTTCATCCTGTGTTATCCTGTGATTACGCTTCCTATACTCTGTGCCTATCTTCATTTCATCATGATGACTATGCTTGTATTCTGTTATGTTTACTTCTGAGTACTTATTCCGCTGCAAGTAGTTCTTCGCTAAGGAATTTCCTCACCGGCAAATTCCTCAGTGAAGAATTTCATAAAAATCGCCTATTCACGCCCCCTCTAGTCGATATAATGCACTTTCAATTGGTATCAGAGCAAGGTACTCCCTTGTTCTGTGTGACTTTGGTTTAACTGCCTGAAGTTTTAGTTATGTCGACCGCAGGTATGATCAAGGTCTCTGGGTGTCCTACCTTCGATGGGACGGACTACCCGTACTGGAAGAATAAGATGCGAATGCATCTTGAAGCAATTGATAACGATCTCTGGTATCTTGTGGAAAATGGTGTTCCCTCAGTCACACCTTCTCTGAATGCTGCTGATGTGAAGAGCTTCAAGCAACTCGACTCTCAAGCGAAGAATATCATATGTGGCCATCTAAGCAAAGGACAGTATGGCAGAGTGAGTGCTCTGGAGACAGCAAAGCTTATCTGGGACAGGTTGTCCAAAGTGAATGAAGGAGTCTCAACTCAGCGTGACTCTCGAGTTGATGTTCTTCGCAATCTCTTCAACTGCTTCAAAAGACTCCATAATGAAAATTTTCAACAAACCTTCGATCGCCTCACTGACATGTCAAATGAGCTTCAAGCACTTGGTGCCACTGACATCACCGACCATGAGGTGGTGAAGAAATTGCTGAGATCGCTTGATTCCTCATTTGACACTCTGGCATTGATGATACAAGAACGTGTTGATTACAAGTCACTTGATCCCGCTGATATTATCGAGAGGCTAAATACTCATGAGTTCCAACTTGCTGAAAAGAGAGATCTCTATGGTTCAAGCTATGGCAGATCACGTGCACTAAAGGCCAAGGCAGTATCTGAGTCCTAAGATGAAGACTCTGATAGCAGCCTTGGCGATCCTAAAGAACTGAGCCATGATCTGGCTCTACTTGTAAAGAAGTTCCAAAAGTTGTCAAGACGTGGTCGCCTTGGAAGACCCTCAAGGAGCAATGATTCCTCATCAAGTGACTACAAGAGGAGGCTCTCCCACAAATGCAAGAAGACTGGTCATTACATTCAAGACTGTCCTCAATGGGAAAAGGAATCAAAGAAAAAGAAATACAAGGATTACAGTTCTGATGATGCGAAGAAAAAGAAGAAATCCTCAAAGCCTTCACATCACAAGAAGAGCAGCTCCAAGAAGGCCAGGGCATTCATTGGCAAGGAAATGGACTCTGAGGCTGAATCTGAAGAAAATGAGGAAGAGGAGTCATCTGAGGAGTCCGAATCTGGAGTGGCGAGCCTAGCTCTCGCTACTGCATTCGTCAGCAAGTCTATCTTCAACACTGAAGAAAATAACCTCACCAACAAAGCTGATGAAGGGGAAGATGACTACGCTCCCACCTACTGCTTCATGGCAAAGGTTGCCAAGGTACTCAAATATACCTCATCTGAATCAAGTGAGAATGAATCTGATGAAAATCTTAAGCCCAGCTATTCTAAACTTGCTAAGATTGCTGTAAAACAACAAAGGGCTTTAGAAAAGGTTCAAAACATGCTAGACAAAAGTGATGATATGTTGGGTGAAGAAATGGATCGCACTAAAGCCCTGACTGAAAATCTTCAGAGATTTCAGACTAGGTTTGACAATATTCAAAGTCATCATAACACTCTCTTATCCGAGCATGAGAAGCTTTCTTATGAATTTCTTCAAAGAAAGCAAGAACTTGAGAAGCTAAGAGTGAGTTATGAAGATCTTTAGAAGGAGCGCGATCCATTACTTGCTCAACAAATCAACGCATCTCAGGAAGAATTTGTTCATCCATGCTTGAAGTGCATTGAATGTGAATCTGCTAATTCTTCACTTGAATGTTCAAATGCTGCTAATGTTTCAAATTCTTCACATGCCTCTGCTATCATTAGTTCCTCATTTGAGGACATTGCTAGTATCACTGACGATGCAGGGATGCAGGAATTGTACACAATAGGCATGTCCAAAAGCCTCAAAGGGCATCAGGCTCTTTGTGATGTGCTTAAAAAGCAGATCCTCAAGAGGAACCCTAGGAAAGAGGGTATCGCCTTTGAGAGGAAACTCAATGCTGATGGTACATATTGGAAGCCCGAGAAGTACCCCAAAACTACATGGGTTGCTGCAAAGGGACCTCTAGTTGATCCATCTAACTTGTCTCGATTTGCATCTGAAACTCCTCATTCTGATGATGAGTCAATTGACTCCAACTATAAACTGTTCAAAAATCAGAATGGTGAAGTATTTGCTAGATATGTTGGCACTAACTGCAGGAATGGCTCCCCTATGAAGAAAATCTGGGTTCCCAAAAGATGCCTTGAAAATCTTCAGGTGAATGTCATCATGACGCCACCTATGAAGAATAGGAACCCCAGATCAAATTCTTCATATGGACCAAATTCTTCATATGGATTTAAGTCCTCATACGGACCAAATTCCTCATATGGATCAAAGTCCTGATATGAACATCATCGTGCTAACCTGTCTATTTCGCAGGGAAGATCTAAGGATTATGGATATACACATTATTCTTGAAATCATTATGTCCATAAGTCCTCGAAGAATTTCTCTGCATACTCTTATGCTTACTCTAACCCCTCTTATGTGAAACGAAATGGACTGGCTTCTATGCCATCCTTCTCGTATGGAGCTCGCAGAATGATGAACTCTTTGCCACCCCTTCAGATGTGGGTGGTGAAGAAAAAGAACTAATCTCTTCTGCAGGGTCAGGTCTCCAGACGCACGTAATCGTCTGAAGAATTTGCTGGAGACCTGAGCATGCCTGATAGGACACAGGCTAATCATGAAGAAATGAACTTCATTTCTCACATCCTCATATTGCTTTATCAGTTCTTTTACTTGATGAAATTGATCTGATGAATTGATGTCATATTCTTCACTGATGAAGTATATGAGTTTGTAAGCTGCACTAATTCGTCTGCAGGATGATCAACCCAAAGCCACTGAGTGGGTCCTCGATAGTGGATGTACAAACCACATGACTGGTGACAAGAATCTATTGATGGATGCTCCATTATCTCCGTCGCATCTGAAGCATATCATCTTTGCTGACAAAGGCAAAAGTCAGGTATTGGGTCTAGGTAAGGTTGCGATTACAAAGGATCGACACATGGACAAAGTCATGCTTGTTGAGTCCTTAGGATACAACCTTATGTCTGTCTCAATGCTTTGTGATCTTGATATGGTTGTTGTCTTTGGCAAGTACCATTGTGTTGTGGTTATGGAAGCTGACAATTCCAAAGTCTTCGAAGGCTTTAGGAGAGGAGACCTGTATATTGTTGATTTCTCTACAGGACCACAACCAGCCGTGTGCTTACTTGCAAAAGCTTCAGAAGGCTGGCTCTGGCATCGACGACTTGGTCATGCAGGCATGAGGAATTTGCACACGCTTGCGAAGAAGAAGCATGTCATTGGCATCGAGAATGTCAAATTCCTCAAGGATCACCTATGCGGAGCCTGTGAAGCTGGGAAGATGACGAAGGCCAAGCATCCAGCAAAGACTATCATGACCACCACTCGCCCGTTTGAATTGCTTCACATGGATCTCTTTGGTCCTAATCATTATTCTGCTATTTCAAATGAAGCATCTCAATATGGCTTTGTTATTGTTGATGATTATTCTCGCTATACATGGGTACACCTTGTTACTTACAAACATGAAGTGCAGGAAGTCTTCAAACGATTTTCCTCGAGGGCTTCAACCAACTTTGGTGTGAAGATCAAGCACATCAGAAGTGACAATGGCACTGAGTTCAAGAATTCTGGTCTCGATGACTATCTTGATGAACTTGGTATTACTCATGAGTTATCTGCTCCTTACACTCCTCAGCAGAATGGCGTCGTGGAGCGCAAGAACAGGACTCTTGCTGAGATGGCTCGCACTATGCTTGATGAATACAAAACGCCTCGTCGTTTCTGGACTGAGGCAATTGATACTGCGTGCCACATCATCAACAGAGTATATCTTCACAAATTCTTCAAAAAGACTGCCTATGAACTCCTCACTGATAAGAAACCCAATGTAAGTTATTTCAAAGTCTTCGGTGCTAAATGTTGGATTAGAGATCCTCATCACAACTCAAAATTTGCACCGAAAGCACATGAAGGTTTTATGCTTGGTTACGGAAAGGACTCGCACACCTACAGAGTCTTCAACAACGTTCTTCACAAAGTTGTTGAAACTGTAGATGTGCGGTTCGATGAAACTAATGGCTCGCAAAGAGAGCACCTACCTACTGTGATAGATGAACCAGCACCTGAGGAAACTATCAAGTTCAAGGCTACTGAGGATGTCATTCCTACTGAAGAATCTGCTGAAGAATTCATTCCAGAACATGAAGAACGTCGAGCTAATGCACCTGAAAGAAAAATGGTGCTGAAGAAAACGCTGATCAAATTCTTCAACGACAACCAGCTCATCCTCGCATTGCAAAAGAAGTGCAAGTTGAAAAGATCATCAATGACATCAAAGCGCCAGGTCCTCTCACACGCTCAAAAGCTTCACATTTGTCTAACTTTTGTGGGCACTATGCTTTTGTCTCTATTACAGAGCCCACTAAGGTAGATGAAGCATTTCTGGAGCCTGAGTGGATTCAGGCCATGCAAGAAGAATTACATCAGTTCGAGCTCAACAATGTCTGGGAACTGGTCAAACGTCCAGATCCTCGCAAGCACAATATCATCGGCACAAAGTGGATCTACCGCAACAAGCAAGATGAAAATGGCCTTGTGGTGAGGAATAAGGCACGGCTTGTAGCTCAAGGCTACACACAGGTTGAAGGAATTGATTTCGATGAAACTTTTGCACCTGTTGCTAGACTTGAGGCTATTCGCATATTACTTGCTTATGCTAACCATCATGATATCACTTTATATCAAATGGATGTGAAAAGTGCATTCCTCAATGGTAAGCTTGAGGAAGAAGTATATGTTGCTCAACCCCCAGGTTTTGAAGATCCAAAGAATCCTGACAAAGTCTTCAGACTCAACAAGGCCCTCTATGGCCTCAAGCAGGCCCCACGGGCTTGGTATGATACCTTGAAGGAACTCTTCATGAAGAAAGGCTTCAAACCCGGTTCACTCGACCCTACTCTTTTCACTAAATCTTATGATGGTGAATTGTTTGTGTGCCAAATATATGTTGATGATATTATCTTTGGCTGTACTGACCAACGTTATAGTGATGAATTTGCCTATATGATGAGTGAAGAATATCAAATGTCTAGGATGGGAGAGTTGAAATTCTTCTTAGGTCTTCAAATTCGTCAACAACGCAATGGCATATTCATATCTCAGGAGAAATACCTCAAGGATGTACTGAGGAAATTCGGCATGCAAGATTGCAAAGGCGTCAAAATTCCTATGCCCACAAATGGCCATCTGTGCACTGATGAAAATGGTATTGACTTCGATCATAAGGTATACCGCTCCATGATAGGTTCCTTATTGTACTTATGTGCATCTAGGCCAGATATAATGCTTAGTGTTTGCATGTGTGCCCGATTTCAAGCTACACCGAAGGAATCACACCATAAGGCTGTGAAGCATATTCTTCGATATCTAGCTCACACACCAACACTTGGATTATGGTACCCCAAGGGCTCGGCTTTTGATCTTGTTGGATATTCTGACTCTGACTATGCTGGTGATCGTGTGGATCGCAAGTCAACATCTGGTACATGTCATTTCCTCGGACGATCTTTGGTCTGTTGGTCCTCGAAGAAACAGAACTGCGTATCACTATCTACTGCTGAAGCTGAGTACA
The DNA here is from genome assembly GCF_018294505.1 of Triticum aestivum. Classification (NCBI taxonomy): domain Eukaryota; kingdom Viridiplantae; phylum Streptophyta; class Magnoliopsida; order Poales; family Poaceae; genus Triticum; species Triticum aestivum. Next base: position 297,385,985 of record NC_057800.1, read on the forward strand.
TTGCCGCTGGTTCTTGCTGTGCCCAATTGCTATGGATGAAGCAAACTCTCAAGGACTACGGCGTCAACATGAAGAATGTGCCTCTCTTCTGTGACAATGAGAGTGCCATCAAGATTGCTCACAACCCAGTTCAGCACTCGAAGACAAAGCACATTCAGATTCGTCATCATTTTCTTCGTGATCATGTGTTGAAGGGCGACATTTCTATTGAGCATGTGAAGACTGAAGAACAGCTAGCCGATATCTTCACAAAGCCCTTGGATGAGAAGAGATTTAGCAAGTTGCGGTGTGAGCTAAATATCCTAGAATCTTCGAATGTTCTTTGAAAAGGACACTCATCCTAACACTTATGCAAAATTGATGACTTAGATGTGCAACACATGAAGAAACGTTTTTCTTCAATCAATGAAGAATAACACTCTTAATGTGAATAAATTAATGAAGAATTTGATTCTCAGAACCCTACGATAATTGTACGCGGTGTCTGAAATCATTATTCTTATACGGTGGGTCACGCCACCACCAAAAGTTGAAATTCCTCAAATTATTCATATTCTTCAACTTTGCATAGTCTTCACTGGTTCCGTCGTTTTTCTTCATTGGCTATATATATATATATGAGTTTATGTCCTCTACAGCATTCACTTATTGCTATTTCTTCAAGTTGGTTTTCTGCTAAGTGAATGTGATCGGACCCTTCCCCTCTATGCTATACTCAACCCAATCTGTTCACAAATTCTTCATGTGCATTCTATTTGAAATTCATTCAAAATCTTCACTTTGTCCTTGTCAGCTGAAGAAATTGCGAACGAAACTTTAAAACCTATCTTATCGAAATTTTCGGCATTGCCTCTCAAACCGTCCCGCATCCCACGATACACTTATCCACTCACCCACGATCTAACACGATCTCCACCTCTCACTACGTGGGTGACACATGTCATGCGAATGAGAAGGGTCAGGGGCACGTTCGTCCAATTCTTCGGGCGAGCAGTTTTTCACCGTGGCTATAAATACCCCTCCTTCCCTTCGTCACTTCTTTTACTCCGCTCGACCTCTCTCTCCATCTCGAGCTTCTCAAACCCTATCGCCGCCGCTACTTCATCTCCGCCGATGAGGAAGAGCTTCACTGCCTCGACCTCGTCGCCGACGTACTCGCGCCGACCGCGGAAATCTTCACTCCGCCGCCGCCGTAGCCGTCTTCCTCCGCCAAGTTAGGGCGTGGAAGATCTGCACAGACGAACTTCACATCTCCTCACTCCAGTTCGTCGTGTTCTTCGTCCAGGGTAATTAAAAGTTACTTTTACTACCCTCGTTGATTCGAATGATTATCTACAAAATCCTCAAAAGTGTTTTTCTTCATATCTTCACACACTGAACACCTCACAAGTCATCTGTTCTTGATTCGTTTCTCTAAGCATCATTTTTCTTCAAGATTCCTCAATTGTGTGGATCTTCGATCTATACAACTCTGGAACCTAAGACAAAGAACGCTTAGTGAAAATCTTCAAGACTCATCTGGTCAAATTCCTCAAACTTGTTCTTTTTGAAAAACCTTCTGAGAACGCATATGACCTCTCCAAATTCCTCGCAACTATACTCTGTTCACAGGTACACATGTCAGCTGCTGAATCACTAGGTTCTCATCAACTTAACTCATTTGCAGCGTTCCTCGAAGAAAAGTTGCATACTTCTTCAGAGAATTCGATTGTTCAAATTCCTCAACTAAAGAAAATGGCTGATGGTAAAAGGCCACAGAAGGGAGGAAAGAGGCCTGAGGTAAATACAGCGTTTGAGATCCCTGATGACATATATGCTGGGTACTGCACACCTACTGAGGAAACCAAGAATGAGCGCAAAGTGCGCAATCAGAGGATAGAGAGGAGATGGGCAAGAGAATGGAGGGAGTACAGATATGTCACTCCTAAGTACATGAAGAAATTCGCACTCAATCCTCCATGCCCAAGAGCTCCATTGGCACCTGGCCAAATAGCTGATCCCACCAGCCTCAAGCGCGGTGAGGACTATCCTGATGAATGGGCCAAGCGCCAAGCCAAGTTGGCTAAGCAAGCCAGAGAAGCAGTGAGGAAATTCAGTGAAGCCTCTGCTGTTGCTGCCTCTGCTGTCAAGCCAAAGAAGGCTATGTCTAAGAAGCCTGCGCGCGGGCCAAGATCCATAGCAATGCCCTCACGACCAGAATCAGCAATGCCCTCACGGCCAAAATCATCAAAGCCCTCACGGCCAATTCCTCATGCTGCTCCTGTTCCTCCCAAGTCCTCAGCTCCTCCGCCAAAGCCTTCAGTTGTTCCGCCTAAATTCTCATCACCTGTGCATCTCGCCTTGTGCCAAAGGACTGCCAGCATCTCCATTGCCTCAGGTGTCTCAGCTAGTTCCTCAGCTGCACCAAGTTCCTCAGCTGGCCCCTCACTGCTGAAGACAAAGGCCACTGCTGGACGAGGTCCTCGCCCAAGTCCTCAAAAGAAGCAGGTCGCTTTCCAAGTGCCGTCTAATGAAGACAAAGCTGATGATGATGAACTTGAAGAAATCATCAGAGACGGGCAAGTCAGGGCCGCTAGAGCCAACGGATCAGAAGTGCCACTGCTTTGGGATCCCAAGCTGATCCTCGACTATATTGATGATTGGCACAAGGACCCCAACACTCCCTTGCCTGACTTCAAGTTGACTCCTGGCCGGAGTCACATGCTGACCCACTTCATTCAAGAAGAAAAGTGGAAATTTGTGAAGGCCAGGCAGATCAAGAAAGTGCAGTACAAGAAAGAGCGCTATCCGAAGAAAAACATTGTCTCTATGACAACTGAAGAACTTGTCACTATTCAGACTGAGATTAAGAAACTCAGTGATGAGTTTGACGCATATCGCGCTGATTGGCTTGGAGCCAAGGTTCGTTTTGTGAAACTTGTGGATAACTTCACTTCCAATGTTGCAGCCCCAACGCAACAGGAAATTCCTCAGGCTGAAGCATCTGCTCAGCCTACTGAAGAAAATGCCAGCACCACTGATGACAATCAGGCTACTGGAGATAATGTGAGTTCCAGGGCTGATGACTGCATTCCAGCTACTGAAGAAATTGCCAGGGCACCCACTAGTGGTGTGCCTGAAGAAACTGAAGAACTCAGGGCAACTGCATCAGTTGTGCCTGAAGAAAATCTACCAGATTCCTCAGCTGCTCCTGCACCAACTTCAACTCCAATCCTTCCATCCGCATCAGATGTGAAGAAGACCAAGGCTGCAGAGCGTGCTGCGGTGAAGAAAAGGAAAGCATCAACTGCTTCAGATTCTTCAGCTCCGAAGAAAATGAAGCCTATGACAAGTTCATTTGCAAATCCGATTGATGCTGTTCCCATTTCAACCAGGCCATCAAAGGACCTTGTTCCTTTTGATGAAGAATATGTGATCCCAGCGGATCTGATGAAGAAACTCCTTCTGCTGCTTCGTCTGAACCGTTGGATGAAGAAATTGAAGTGGATGCGATCCCTTCAACACCTATCATCTCCTCGCCTATGCCTCAGTTCACAGCTGAAGAGGCTGGCGTTGAAGAAATGGAAGATGAAGATGTGGACATTGGCTGCTCCACACCCGTAATCAGTGATGAATTCTGGGAAAGTCAGCATCCAAACTCTCTAATGTTCACCCCTCTACAGCAAATTCCTCAGTCCCCCACACAAACTGTACACATGGGCTCTGAAGAAACTCATCCCACTGCATCTGTCCATGAGGAAATTCCAGCCACTAGCGCTGAAGAAACTGCTGCTGCTGAACAACCAACGACGCAGACTGCCACTGAGGAGGAACCAGAAATTCCTCAGCCTGAAGAACCTGCGATTGAGATTCCTGAGGTCGTGATGCAACTCACTGACACTCCTCTGCCGAAGCCAAAGGATCCATTCTCACGCAAGCAAAAGTTCAAGGCTGATGATTTCTTCGGCGAGCACGTATTCTTCGAAGATTACAACCCATATGACTCTGCTCGCATTAGGAAGAGGCGTTTCTGGACTGCCAGTCAAGCCAATTTCTATTCCTCAGTGTTGTTCAACAAGGAGAAAATCTTCTACCATGAGCATATTCCTCACGTGGATATGGAATCTCTGCCGTGCTTCGCACCAGTCCTCAGTGTTCTTCACGATGCTGGACTGCTAAACTTTTGCTCTGACATCTGCGATTGGAATGAAGAACTGATTCTTCAATTCTATGCAACGCTGCACATCACCGGAGATACTGAAGATGTGAATTCATGGGTGCTGGACTGGATGTCTGAAAACACTCACTACACTGCACTAGCCTCTAAATTGCTTCGTGCTCTACCACTCAGTCCTCCCCTTGAAGAAGCTCGCTGCATCTACAGTGAACCTGAGCTCACACATCATTACATGCAGGTGCTGATGAAACCTTTGAAGCCAGGTCAAGCACCAAGAACCAAATTCCTCGTGAAGGAATTGTTGTACGTGCCCAGAACTGTCTATCGTATTCTTACGAGGACAATCAGTCCCATCAAAGGCCACGACTCATCTGATGAGGAAATTGTTGGCATCATGAAGAATCTGGTATTCAACATCGTTCATGGCATTCCTGTCAATTATCACGATTTCTTCATGAGGACTATGGCAAATGTTGCACTGTCTCCGTTTGAGCTGAAGCCTTATGCACCTTGGATTATGAGATTCCTCAGGACAAGGTCTTCACTCAACTACAAAGCTGATTTCCAGAATCACCTCAGCTACTTGCCCCCAATTGAAGTCCTCAAGCAGACATATTCCTCAGTTGATGGAAAGGGCAAGGCACCAGCTGTAATAGATGAAGGCATTCGTCCATTGGATGGTCAGTTTCGCAAAGCTGCATCTTATTCCACCAATGATGACTTTGCCACACATGACTCTGCCAATGCACCTAAGTCCACTCCTCAAGCCACTGCTCCGCGCGTGATGACTGACCGTGAACTTCTGCTTAGTCTTCACCAGAAGGTGGATCGAAATCACAAATGGGTTAAGCGTCAGTTTGGTTCACTTCTTCACAACATGACTGCCACACACAATGCAGTGAAGAAAAACCACTACTACCTCCATCAAGTCTTCGGTCGCACCTGGGCAATCCTGTCACATCTGTATGGTGAAGAAGATCTGAAGAACATGGGTCTCAAAGAAAATTTTGACTGGTCTGCACCTCCACCGAAGAAATTCAAGAAGGTCCAGGTTCCTTCTCTGGTGGCCAGCTCATATTCTTCATCGCGCGACACTGATGAACATGAAGATTTGGATGACACTGCGGCAGGCCCTACATCAACAAACGACCCCAACAACGCTGGCGCTCCTTCATCAACATGATTATCTTCAGGGGCGTTAGTCCTCATTTTCGATCCTTTTGGTCATTCGATGACAAAGGGGGAGAAATATGAGTTAGTCTTCCAGCGGGTCTACTATATGGGCGTTTTTTTGCTAAGTTACAACTCTCGTTCTTCTGAAACTTTATTGGATCGAGTTGTAATCTTAAACCCGATGGTGCTCTGATACTTTTGATGCACTGTGCTCTGATACTTTTGATGCACTATTCTGCATGCTTATTCCTCGTTAATATTATTGCACGCATGCTGAATTTCATCAGGCACCATATTTCATCATGCATTTCAAATTCTTCATATTATATGTTAAATGCGTGTATGAATTACAAGATATAGGGGGAGATCTCCATGATTCAACTCTTCAAGTGTGCATTGCTTCAAAGGCAAATTCCTCACTATGCACATCTTCAGGGGGAGTTCTTCTATATCTTGCAATCAAATTCCTCAATATCAGTAGTTACACTTCATATGTTTATCCCCGTTGAAAACTTAACCTATATTGTCATCAATCACCAAAAAGGGGGAGATTGTAAGTGCATCTAGTGCCCCTTAGTGATTTTGGTGTATTGAAGACTTATAGGTTAAGGGACTAATGCGTTTGTGAGTGTACACAGGTCTATAAGTCTATGAGGAGTTTGATATTTACAGGAAAAGTCGACCCCTAAAAATGAATATCTTCGACTGAAGATTTTGGTATTTCTGAAGACTTTCATGAAGACTTTGAAAGTGAAGAAATTGGTGTGTCCGTGAAGACTTGATATTCATGCGAGGAATATGAAGCTTGAAGACTTTCGTTTTCATAGTTTTGTTTTTCTCTTTCTTGAGTCATAGGAAACACCGTACTGTTAAAGGGGGTCGAGGAAATACTAAGGAAAAATTTCCATGTGATGCTCAACTCAAAATCCTACACCTACCAATCCCTTCGAGTGAAGCCATTGGAAATCTCATACAGTTCAGTCAATTTCTTCAGTGACAGAGACGAAGTTCTTCTGGTCTCTGAGGAATTTGTCCTGACTGAGGAGTTAGGAATTCGCCAGTGCGGATTGCCTACACAGTGAGGAACATGATAGCCCTGAGGATTTTGCTACTCAAAATTCCGACCGTTGTTGTGCTATGCGCCAGCTGTCCCAAAATATCTATCCACCTAACGGTCATATCATTGAAGGGCATTTATGTCTTATCATGTCGGGCTGCTCCCTAGGCTATAAATAGCCGCCCCCTACAACCACTAGCTGGTTGGCTGCTCCGAGAGAAACTGACACTTGTCATTTGAGAGCAACCCATCCTCTGAGGACTTTGAGCGAAAATCATCAAGTGAGGAAAAACCAAAACCAAACCCAAACACCTACAAACCCCAAGTGATTGAGCATCACTGAAGAGATTGATCCTGCGTGGATCCGACGCTTGTTACCTTTGAAGACTGTGCTTCTTCCAGACGGTTAGGCGTCATGGTCTAGAGCATCCAAGAGGAATTGTGGATCGCTGAGTGACCAAGTTTGTGAAGGTTTGGAAGTCGCCTGAAGACTTACCACGAGTGATTGGACGAGGTTTGTGTGACCTTAGTTCAAGGAGAATACGGTGAGGACTGGGTGTCCTAAGCTGCGTGTTCAGGACTGGGTGTTCGGGACTGGGTGTCCTCGAGTTTAAATACTCAGCCGCTCCAACCAGACATACAACTGAGACAGCAATTGGAACTGGTCTACCAAATCATTGTCTTCACAAAGCTTACTGGTTCTATTTCCTCAACTCTTTCATTTCCTCATAACTGTGTTGTGTGTTTGTTCATATCTGTGTTTGAAGACATTGACTGAAGACTTTCTCAATTTCCTCAGTTCAATTTCTTCAGTCTGTTTGTCTTCAACCAGTGTTATCCTGTGATTACGCTTCCTGTACTCTGTGCCTATCTTCATTTCATCATGATGACTATGCTTCTATTCTGTTATGTTTACTTCTCAGTACTTATTCTGCTGCTAGTAGTTCTTCGCTAAGGAATTTCCTCACCGGCAAATTCCACAGTGAAGAATTTCATAAAAATCGCCTATTCACCCCCCTCTAGTCGATATAATGCACTTTCAAGACCCAATACCTGACTTTTGCCTTTGTCAGCAAAGATGATATGCTTCGGATGCGACGGAGATAATGGAGCATCCATCAATAGATTCTTGTCACCAGTCATGTGGTTTGTACATCCACTATCGAGGACCCACTCAGTGGCTTTGGGTTGATCATCCTGTAGATGAATTAGTGCAGCTTACAAACTCATATACTTCATCAGTGAAGAATATGACATCAATTCATCAGATCAATTTCATCAAGTAAAAGAACTGATAAAGCAATATGAGGACGTGAGAAATGAAAGTTCATTTCTTCATGATTAGCCTGCGTCCTATCAGGCATACTCAGGTCTCTAGCAAATTCTTCAGACGATTATGTACGTCTGGAGACCTGACCCTGCAGAAGAGATTAGTTCTTTTTCTTCACCACCCACATCTGAAGGGGTGGCAAAGAGTTCATCACTCTGCGAGCTCCATACGAGAAGAATGGCATAGAAGCCAGTCCATTTCGTTTCACATAAGAGTGGGTAGAGTAAGCATAAGAGTATGCAGAGAAATTCTTCGAGGACTTATGGACATAATGATTTCAAGAATAATGCACATATCCATAATCCTTAGATCTTCCCTGCGAAACAGACGGGTTAGCATGATGATGTTCATAATATGACTTGAATCCATATGAAGAATTTGGTCCATATGAAGAATTTGATCTGGGGTTCATATTCTTCACAGGTGGCGTCATGATGACATTCACCTGAAGATTTTCAAGGCATCTTTTGGGAACCCAGATTTTCTTCATAGGGGAGCCGTTCCTGCAGTTAGTGCCAGCATATCTAGCAAATACTTCACCATTCTGATTTTTGAATAGTTTATAGTTGGAGTCAATTGACTCATCATCAGAATGAGGAGATTCACATGAAAATCCAGATAAGTTAGATGGATCAACTAGAGGTCCCTTTGCAGCAACCCATGTAGTTTTGGGGTACTGCTCAGGCTTCTAATATGTACCATCAGCATTGAGTTTCCTCTCAAAGGCGATAACCTCTTTCCTAGGGTTCCTGTTGAGGATCTGCTTTTTAAGCACATCACAAAGAGCCTGATGCCCTTTGAGGCTTTTGTACATGCCAGTCGTGTACAATTCCTTCAGCCCTACATCGTCAGTGATACTAGCAATGTCCTCAGATGAGGAATTAGTGATAGCAGAGGCATGTGAAGAATTAGAAACATTAACAGCATTTGAACATTCAGGTGAAGAGCAGATTCACGTTCAATGCACTTCAAGCATGGAGGAAGAAATTCTTCCTGAGAAGCGCTGATATGTTGAGCAAGTAATGAATTGCGCTCTTTCTGAAGATCTTCATAACTCACTCTTAGCTTCTCAAGGTCTTGCTTTCTTTGAAGAAATTCATAAGAAGGCTTCTCATGATCAGATAAAAGAGTGTTATGTTGATCTTGAAGGGTGTCATACTTAGTATGAAGTCTCTGAAGACTTTCAGCCAAAGCTTTTGACTGATCCATTTCTTCACCCAACATATCATCGCTCTTATTTAGCATGTAGTAAACCTTTTCCAAAGCTCTTTGTTGTTTAGTGGCAAGGGAAGCAAGTTTGACATAGCTGGGTCCAAATTCATCACCAGATTCATCATCACTAGACTCGGATAGGTAGCATTCAGTTACCTCAGCATCTTTTGCCATAAGGCATGATGCAGAAGATGATGATTCTGGTTCGAATGTCATCACTTTGAGAGATTCCTTGATGTCCTCAAGCCAAGGATCATGACAGGTTCGATGACCTTCATAGACCTCAGACAGACGGTCCCCGATGAGCTTCACATGATCGAGATGCATGATATTCCTGAACTAATTTTGTGACAGACTGGAGTAGATGACATCCTTTGCCATGAGGTTGAGAAGAGTGTACTTGCGAATGTCATCAGCTTCCGCCATCTTGCACAGATCGGTCTGACCAATCTCAGTGACGGTCCACAGCTTGCTGTTCATCGCCATGAGGCGTTTCTTCATCATGGCCTTCCACTTGGGATACTCGTGATCATCAAAGATGGGGCATGTCACTTTTGTCATACCTGCGGTCGACATAACTAACACTCTAGGCGGTTAAACCAAAATCACACAGAACAAGGGAGTACCTTGCTCTGATACCAATTGAAAGTGTTTTATATCGACTAGAGGGAGGGTGAATAGGCGATTTTTTATTAAATTCTTCACTGAGGAATTTACCGGTGAGGAAATTCCTTAGCGAATAACTACTAGCAGCGAAATAAGTACTCAAAAGTAAACATAACAGAATACAAGCATAGTCATCCTGATGAAATGAAGACAGACACAGAGTACAGGAAGCGTAAACAAAGGACAACACAGGATGAAGACAAACAGACTAACGAAATTGAATTGAGGAAATTGAGAAAGTCTTCAGTCAAAGCCTTCAAACACAGATATGAACAAGCACACAACACAATTATGAGGAAATGAAACGGTTGAGGAAATAGAACCAGTAAGCTTGGTGAAGACAATGATTTGGTAGACCAGTTCCAACTGCTGTCTCAGTTGTACGTCTGGTTGGAGCTGCTGAGTATTTAAACTCGAGGACACACAGTCCCGGACACCCAGTCCTGAACACGCACCTCAGGACACCCAGTCCTCACCGTATTCTCCTTGAACTAAGGTCACACAGACCTCGTCCAATCACTCGTGGTAAGTCTTCAGGTGACTTCCAAACCTTCACAAACTTGGTCACTCGGCGATCCACAATTCCTCTTGGATGCTCTAGACCATGATGCCTAACCGTCTGGAAGAAGCTCAGTCTTCGAAGGTAACAAGCGGCGGATCCACGCAGGATCAATCTCTTCAGTGATGCTCAATCACTTGGGGTTTGTAGGTGTTTGGGTTTTGGGTTTTTGGTTTTTCCTCACTTGATGATTTTCGCTCGAAGTCCTTGGAGTATGGGTTGCTCTCAAATGACAAGTGTCAGTTTCTCTCGGAGCAGCCAACCAGCTAGTGGTTGTAGGGGGCGTCTATTTATAGCCTAGGGAGTAGCCTGACATGATAGGACATAAATGCCCTTCAATGATATGACCGTTAGGTGGATAGATATTTTGGGACAGCTGGCGCATAGCACAGCAACGGTCGGAATTTTGAGTAGCAAAATCCTCAGGGCTATCATGTTCCTCACTATGTAGGAAATCCGCACTAGCGAATTCCTAACTCCTCAGTCAGAACAAATTCCTCAAAGACCAGAAGAACTTCGTCTCTGTCACTGAAGAATATGACTGGACTATATGAGATTTCCAATGGCTTCACTCGAAGGGATTGGTAGGTGTACGATTTTGAGTTGAGCATTACATGGAAATTTTTCCTTAGTATTTCATCGACCCCCTTTAATAGTACGGTGTTTCCTATGACTCAAGAAAGAGAAAATGAAACTATGAAAACAAAAGTCTTCACGCTTTATGTTCCTCGAATGAATACCAAGTCTTCAAGGTCACACCATTTTCTTCACTTTGAAAGTCTTCAGAAAGTCTTCAAAATACCAAAGTCTTCAGGTGAAGAACTTCATTTTTAGGGGTCGACTTTCTCTGTAAATATCAAACTCCTATAGACCCGTGTACACTCATAAACACATTAGTCCCTTAACCTATAAGTCTTCAATACACCAAAATCACTAAGGGGCACTAGATGCACTTACACCCTACCCCTTAAACAATGCCATGTCGGCCATTTGCACACTCTTGAGCATGCTATAGTGCAGCCAGGCACTGTAGCCGCCCCCTACCAACCACCTCCGGCCACCTTGGGCCTCCCCAGCATGCCCGACAATGTGCCTCGGCGTCTGCAGCACGAAAGCTGGTCAGCCCCTACTTCTCCCTCCTCCTCCCCCTGCTTGCACGCGTGCCGGCCGCCCGAGTGCGCTAGTGAAAACGCTCACACGCGCGGTGCCCCTGGCCCTGACCCTACTCTCTCTCTCTCTTCACTCCCCCGCTCTGGACCAACCCCACAAACGCCCCAGACACCTCGTTGCGAGCCCTAGTAACCCTAAATGACGGCAACAACCTCGCCGGTTCATGGGTCCATGGTGAGCCGACGCCCGGCTATATAAGCCCTCCCAGGGCTCTCCTCTCCCCACCACTTTCTCCTACAGACACCAATCATCCCACAGCACCCCAGTTCATCTCCAGAAGGGCCCGAGCTCGATATCGAGCTCGAGCTCCGCCGCTTCGGCTCGCCGGCGTTTGCGAGGTATAAGCCTCCTCCGCGGCTTCTCTTCCTCGATCTGGAACCGCCGCAGCCCACTGATACATTCCCCGCCGTTTTCCCCTTCTTTTGCTGCCGGGAATGACCACCTCCCGAAGCACCTTCACTGCATGACCTCGTCACCGGTGAACAAGGCTGCTCCAGCGACCACCTCCACCACCACCCGAATGGCGACATCCCCTTGAGTCCAACGGTGCCACCCGCTCGACCTGCCGTGCCATGTGGCGCCGTCGGTGAGCTCGCCGACCCCTCTGGTCGCGAGGTTGAAGATGTCACGCGGGCCCCGCCTATCATCCTCACCTCTCTCTTTCCCCCAATCTCTCTCACTCGCAGCTGGCCCCGCCCGTTAGGTTTAAATACCTGGCGTGCGCGCGTGCCAGCTCGCGTGGGCCTCTTCCCCTCTGGTCCTGTTGTACTGTGGCTGTTCTGGCCTAGTGGGCACAGTGCTATTTTCCTTTTCCCTTTTCTGTTATTATTGCAATAATTCCACAAGATAAAATATTGATCGAAATGCAATAATTCGAACTCCTATATTTCCCTAAAAATCTCACCTATTTAATGGTGTAACTTTCCAAAATATCCATAAAACTTTTTTGTACTGTTCAAATTTAAATTCAAATTTGAGCATTTAAATCCCTCTTTGAAAATTCATTTCTCTGTTTCTAAAGCTCAAATTCCAAAATAAGAAATTTTGAATTCTTTGTTCTCAACCAGGTGATGTTCTCCTCCATGTTCTTGCCTGTCAGCTCCAGGCCTCTCCTATGTGGGAGTTTAATCCGGATAGGCCCCGGACCTTGAAGCATTTCTTTGGCACTACACACAAAGATATACGGAAGAAGCTTTGTAAGGCCCGGAAGAATTGGACCATGGAGACCGAGGACATCAGGCTCGACATCGAGAATCTGGCCTTGATGGTAAGCGTGACCCTTCCGAAGACCTATTTGATTGTCAATTCAGATGTGATAAAAAATTATATTTCCCCCTTTTTACACAGGGCTAGACTAAGAAAGCGGAGCAGATCAACTGCCCGGAGCCACTGCCAGAGAATCTGGCCACTCCCTAGCTGATGGAGATGCTGGTTTCGGTGCCATATCAGGCGCCGGAGAAGAAGATGAAGAAAAAGGCAAAGAGGCCAGGCGAGGTCCTCGTCACAAAGGTTCTTTGGATGCCTTGTCCAGAGAAAACGATGCCCTCTCCTATCACGAAGGAGACGAGGAAGCAAAAGAGGAGGAAGCGGAAAGAGAATCCCCCAAAAAGGGGAGAAAGAAGAAAAGGATGGCCTCTGAAGACCCTAAGGGGGAGGCGTCCAAGAGGGGGAAGATCATCCACCTGGACAGTTCAGACTCAAAGTCCGAACAAATCCGCAAGGAGCTACCTAGGGCAAAGCCACTGGCCACGTCGTGGGTGTCCGGATAGTCATTGTTTACTTTTAATCCTCCCTTTCTATTGTATAAGTTATTTCGTTATGTGCTCTTCAGCCGTCCATGCGAGCTTCCGAACACTCCATTATCAGAGGGGAGCTCTCTGCCACCCGAGATGGCAGAGAGTGAGACGCTGCCATGTGCCTCCGCACTAGTCGCCATGGATGACACTGTGGTGTTGTCCCAAAGGACGTCTCCTGGATGCGAAGGGGCATGCGAGGCTGTCGAGAAGGCACCCGAGGGTAATACCTCAGTCACCGAAGACATGGGAGAACCGACTCCTATGGTTACTAACGGTAGGGATCCCCAACAATTCGGGCCACAACCAGACAACATTCCGGAGATCAATGCAGCTCCAGGATCGGATGAGCAGCCTCCTTCAACAGAGGGGGAGGAGCATCAGCTCCACCGGCGTCCTCCAATAATCCGGAGGCGCCACACACTCTAACAGAAGCACTGCAATGTGCTTCCATCATGGAGGAGCACCGCATCCTAATGGGTGCGTTCATAGAGAAGGTCCGGTCTGCTAAAAGTAGACTGAATGAAGCCTTCCATAGCCTACAGACAGGCTTTGAGGTATGTGATGCAATGTCCTCAAACATTTCTCGCATAAAGGAATATAACCGTATATAGACAATAGCCCCTGAGCCTCTATCTGGTTTGAAAAGCCGGACGAAGGATCCATATAGTATCCAATAGAGTTGACATATTGTTCTATTGTTGTAAGAGGCTTCCCTGCTGGTGGCGACCGCCCATGCCGCAGAAGTATCCGAACTTAATCAGAAGCTTCAGTTGGCCGATGAAGAGATCAACCGTGTGAACAAGTAGTTTGATGAAACGCAAGGTATGCAATACTGTTTAAAAGTGTAGCTCGATCTCATAAGTAATAGCTATATTCGGAGACTAGCAGCCGAGGTCAGGACCCCCAAAGGCGCCCTTGGCAAAGCCCAACAAGTGGCGAAGGCTAATAAGGCAGCCGCTGATAAGGCAGCTATAGAGCTAAAACCCGAGCAGGCCGCCCACCGTCAACACGAAGCACGGGTGGCCGAAGTCGAGCAAGAGCTAAAGGACTCCAGCCTCAAATGCAAGGAACTGGATGAGAAGACTTTGGCCCAATCGACAAAACTCACCAAAGCCCTCCAAGAGGCTTAAGAGGCGCGGATCAAGTCCCAGAGTGCTCGTGAACAGATCCGGCAGGCCGAACAGATAGCGGCTGGTAAGCCCTTTCTCTTGTAGAGTATATTTGGGGGTTAAGATATGCTTTGCTTACTCGACTGTGGAGATCTCCAGACGCCGTTACGGATCTTCCGAGGAGTGCCACTGACGCCGCATAGTTCTTCCGACCCCAGGAGGGGAATTCGACAAAGAAGTTGTTCTAATCATAGTTCCTGGCGCCTCGTTGAACAACCAGATGAATCAGCTATCCAACATTGTTGAACAACCAGATGAATCAGCTATCAGGGCTCCATAGGATGTCTAGCTTGGCCATGAAGTATCTCATAGTCTGGCTTTGGCCAGCCGAACCAATTCCTAGCAGCTACTTCGTCTTGGTGAGGCGCCTCGTCGATGCGCTGCCCCCAGTTGAAACTGTGAAGCGCTCAGCGTGCATAGTGGGTGTGCGGATGGCCTTTGCTCGTGTCAATATGAACTAGGCGAAGATGAAGGACACCGGCGTGGCGACTGCTGGCCCGCTCGAAGGAAGGACCACCGCAGGTCGGAGCGATACTTTGAAGATGTCCTAGAGGGTGCCTGAACAGTAGAGGGCTAGTGCTCAAAGGACGTTATGTTTGAGTAAATGTATCTGGGCTGTCAGAACTTTGTTTTGTGAATCAAGGCATGTAATATATTTATGCCTTTATCTTTGAGTTATTTTGCACCTGTGCGACCGTTTTAATTCTGAAAGTTTGCCAGTCGTAAGCTTCATCACCCACGTAGATGCTACGGGGGTGTTCGGTATAGCGCGTGGTCATAATTTATCCAATGTCTTGGTCCGTAAAGGAGGTGACCGCACAGAGAACCATGCAATCAGATTATGCGGCTTTATTACTATCACTAAGCCATTGGAGTTTGACTGTGGGTCTAAGTACTAGCCCCTAGTGCGTATGCGGCAGTCTAAACTAGGATGTCGCGTGACTGGACGAAGACCAGCCCCTCGTAGAACACAGAGTAAATCATTAAAGATTTGTAGTAAGTCGCTGAACCACCGACCAGCTCTCGCCATATCATGACAGTCAGTTTTCGGCTTTCACTACTGAGGTGTTTGACCAGACGAACTAGAAACACAATTGTAGTAGTTCTCTCTTTAATAACTTAGCCGAAGTAGAAGAACGTAAGGTGGTAATCATGGGAGCCGGGCAACCCAACTATGGACCAAAGACATGATTCGGAGTTGGTGCATATAATGCAATATTTGGGACACCGAAGAATACCCTACAGGTGTTCGGACTTTTAAAAATATACATGGTCGGATAGAGCCCCCGACATTTAGGCTGGACCAAGGCATATGTGCTAATCTGAAACAAGGTGGAATACAGATGGTGAAATAAACCAAATACTGAATAGGGGTTGGCGCTCAATGTTTCCTTTATACTCTGATTAATACGTCAAGACGTGCTATTATAGACAATGCCATGAACATTAAGGCTATTTTACATGTCGAAGATTTGTACACAAGGGGAAGCTGTATATACAGGGCCTGAAAAGAAAAGGTAGTCTTGAAGATCCCATTGATGCCCTGTCGCTCATCTGCGCCATTTCTGCTTGGTAAAAAATCCTTTGAGAGGAGCAATCGGCGGTTGTCTATACAAAAGCGGCCTGAAAAATAGCCCTTTGCACTACCGTAGGGTAACTAGTTTTTAATGAACCTGTTGTGTGAGAGAGGGAAAAAAGAAAAAAGGAGAATAGGTTAAGGTTCGAATAGTGTCAAGCCATACTATACACCTTTTCCGCAGTGTGCCTGCGTCGCTGCCCAGGGTATTTTAAGTGCGTAATTATGCACGTGCGGTATGTATGCCATGGTTTTATGGGGCAATCGGCGAAGGCAAAGCTGCTAGTTGAGCTCTAGATCAACTGAGCCGTCATTCTGCAGAGTAGGCCGGACTCGCTTAGCAGTGTCTGGGGTCTTAATAACCGATGAATTGTTTGGCTTGATGAGGCCGTTCTGCACCTCGGCTGCAAGGGCCGCGGAGTGTTCCATATTTCCATTGACTGTGCTAACACCACGCAGTCTGGGAATTTTGAGCTTTAAATAAGCATAGTGTGGGATTGCATTGAAACGGGCGAAGGCAGTTCGTCCGAGCAGCACGTGATAACCACTATGAAAGGGGACAATGTCGAAGATCAAGTCTTCTCTTCGGAAGTTATCCTGTGAACCGAAGACTACTTCCAATGTTAATGAGCCCGTGCAGCGGGCCTCTACGCCGGGTATCACTCCTTTAAAGGTGGTGTTACTAGGCTTGATTCTTGATGGGTCAATACCCGTTTTGCAGATAGTGTCTTGATAAATCAGGTTAAGACTACTGCCGCTGTCAATAAGGACTCGAGGGAGATGGTATCCATCAATGATGGCGTCGAGTACCAGGCCCCCGAACCTCCATGACGAATACTAGTTGGGTGGTCTCTGCGATCTAAGGTGATCGGACAAGCCGACCATGCATTGAATTTTGGGGCGATGGGCTCTACGGCATAGACGTACCTTCACGCTCGCTTGTGCTCCCTCTTGGGGATATGCGTGACATATATCATTTTCACTGTTTTCACCTCATGGGGAAATTTCATATGTCCCCTTGTATTTGGTGGAAGGGGCTCATCATCGTCCTCGCTTTGACGCCCTTTCCCCTTGTGTTCGGTATTTAACTTACCGGCCTGTTTAAAAACCCAGTAGATTCTGTTGGAGTGGTCGGCAAGTTTATTGGGAGTTCCATGAATCTGGCAAGGCATGTCTAGTATTTTATCCAAGTTAGATGGACTGTCTCTATTTCCTTTGAATGGCTTCTTCCGCTGACCTGGTTTAGTGCCACTGAATCCGATGTTGACCAACGTATCTTCAGTTTATTCATTGTTGTTCCGACGCTTGTTTTTGTTACATCGTGGCCTTCCGTTGCCATCCCTGACTTCGGAGGTACCAGGGTCACTGGTACTGTTGCTTCTATGAGCCAACCAGCTATCTTCGCCCATGCAAAAGCGGGTCATGAGTGCAGCAAGAGCTGCCATAGTCTTCGGATTTTCCTGACCAAGGTGTCGGGCGAGCCATTTGTCACGGATGCTTTGTTTAAAGGCCGCTAAGGCTTGAGCGTCCGGACAGTCGACGATTTGGTTCTTTTGAATTAAGAACCGAGTCCAGAGTTTGCGGGCTGACTCTCCGGGTTGCTGGACTATGTGACTAAGGTCATCAGCGTCCGGTGGCCGGACATAGGTACTTTGGAAATTGTCCCAAAAAGCATCCTCCAAGTGTTCCTAGCTGCCAATAGAGATTTCTGGAAGGCTATTCAACCAGTGTCGTTCTGGTCCCTTTAGCTTATGGGGGAGGTATTTAATGGCATGGAGATCGTCACCGCGAGCCATGTGAATATGGAGAAGAAAATCTTCTATCCATACACTGGGATCTGTCGTTCCATCATATGCTTCGATGCTTACAGGTTTAAACCCTTCTGGTAACTAGTGCTCCATTACTTCATCAGTAAAGCACAAGGGGTGTGTAGTGCCTCTCTATCAGGCAACGTCACGACGGAGTTCGGATGACATTCGTGTTCGGTGTTTGGCCCGAGTTTGGTTATGCTTATCGCTAGTCGTCATCTCTTGTTGGGGCACATCGCCTTGATCCATAAATTGATCTAGTCTGACTAGCTCTATTGTCCAGGACCTGACGTAACTCGTAGGTATATCCCGGAGCCACTACCTATTTGCCTCGATGGTGAGGCGGCATGAGCTAGTGTTCAGCATAAGTAGCCGCTTTGTCCCGTTGACGTGGTGGTTGGTCTGGTTAGTCAGCATGATTATATCTTGATGCTATTGGCTCAAGGACCTCGTTGTGAAATTGTGGTAGCAACCTATGCTTTGGGTAGCTTTTTGTTGGATGCTCGAAGCCGTATTCTTCAGCAGCCATAAACTTGGTCCATCTGTCGTTGAGGGTATCCTATTCAGCTTGAAGCTGTTGATGTTTCTTTTTCAGGTTCCTCGTAGTGCAGATAAGTTGTCGCTTGAAGCGTTCTTGCTTGAGGGTTTCCTCTAGTATGATAAAATCTTTGTTACCGAGGCTAACATCCTCCTCGGAGATAGGTAGATAGTTACTATCCTCCGAATCCTCGCGATTGAGAGGTTCGTCTAGTTGACCTGTCCTTCTTCCCATCCATCCTGCATGAGGGCAGGTTTGACGGGGTGGTCGGAGTCTTCATCATTGTCTGGGGTGTTATTGTCTCCGGTGCCGGTATTGTTCTCCTTTTCCCGACATGATCGTGAGCGGCGCCTCTGACGTCGGTGCTTTGGTGCTGCTTCGACGGGTTTGTCCTCGATCAGATCCTGAGTGCCATTGTCGTCCTTCCTTTCGGGCGTATCCACCATGTACACATCATAAGTAGAAGTGGTCGCCCAACGTCCAGTGATGGGTGGGTTTTGGCCTGATTCGGCCCCGGCATCGTCATCCATGCCGTCCATGTCCTCGGAGGCGTAATCTAGCATGTCGGTTAGGTCCTCGACAGTGGCTATCAAGTGGGTGGTGGGTAGGACATAAAATTCCCCGCTCTCAGCCACTAGTTTGGGCTGGCTGTAGTTCGGAGGTGATACTTCCGTAATGGCGAGAGATCACGTTAAGTCTAGAGCCTTGTTTAGGAGCGAAGCCTCGTGATGTCTACTATGCAACTTTATTCTTGCAGACACGTGTTGGGCCACCAAGTGCAGAGTTTTGTAGGACAGTAGCAATTTTGCCTCAAGTGGATGACCTAAGGTTTATCAATCCGTGAGAGGTGTAGGATGAAGATGGTCTCTCTCAAATGACCCTCCAACCAAATACAAGAAATCTCTTGTGTCCCCAACACACCCAATACAATGGAAAATTGTATAGGTGCACTAGTTCGGCGAAGAGACGATGATAAAAGTGTAATATCAGTGGTAGAAATATATTTTTATAATCTGAATAAATAAAAACAGCAAGGTAGCAAATAGTAAACGGGCACAAAAATTTTATTTCAATGCTTAAAAACAAGGCCTACGGTCCGTACTTTCGCTAGTGTAATCTCTCAACAGTGCTAACATAGTTGGATCATATGATTATCCCTCAAAGTACAGTAAAGAATCACTACCGAGTTCCTGTTAGCAGAGAACAAAAGATAGGAATTGTTTGTATGGTACGAAGCTACCTCAAAGCTATTCTTTCCGATCGATCTATTCAAGAGTTTCTGTCGGGGATATACCCCGCAGTGTAACCCGTCGGATGTATGACCCGGCTGGAGTATGGTGACTCACGGGTGACCCGCCTGAAGCATGGCGACTCAAGAGTGACCTGGCCGATCTTTGCAATTCACTAGTAACCCGACAGGCAGGTCAGACGGGCGACAAGGCCCAAGGCCCAGCAGGCTGATTCATGTTTATGGTGGGTCAGCTTAAGAGGAAAAGCATAAGGAATATTCCCTTACAAAGGAAGCAAGACTAGGACTCCACTTTATAAGTAATCCTAATCCTACTAGGACTAGTCATGTAACCCGCCCCTTCAACATATATAAGGAAGGGCAGGGCACCTCAAGGGGGACAAGGAAACAAGCAATAATCTCTAGGGCTAGACACAATTGAAGGGGAACTGAAAGTGCTAGTGATCGACTAGAGGGGGGGTGAATAGGCGATTTTTATGAAAGTCTTCAAAACATGGAAGTTTCGAAGACAAACGATAGAAATAAACCTATTACCATGCAGTGGAAGGTAGACTACGCTAAGCAAGCCATAGTCAAGTATTCAATGAAGTGAAAGCACAATGACTAATAGCAGCTAGGCAGTATAGATTAGGTAGGAAGATAGTGTGAAGCAAATCAGAACAATCAGTTACTTAGTGAAGACAAAAGATAATGCAATCATACAATGACTTCACCAGGGCCAACAGTAAGTAAAGGAATGGGAAGGACGAAACCAGTGACTCGTTGAAGACAATGATTTGTTGGACCAGTTCCAGTTGCTGTGACAACTGTACATCTAGTTAGGGAGGCTGAGATTCAACTGAGAACACCGCGTCTTCACCTTATTCCCCTTGAGCTAAGGACACCTAGTCCTCGCCCAATATCTCTAGTAAGTCTTCAAGGCAGACTCCCAAACCTTCACAGACTTCATTCACTGGTGATCCACAATGACTCTTGGATGCTCAGAACGCGACGCCTAACTGGCTGGAGGATTCACAGTCCTCAAGTGTAATAAGTCTTCAGATCACACAGACAGGAAGACTTCAGTGATGCCTAACACTCTTTGGCTCTGGGTAGTTAGGGCTTTATCCTCGCAAGGAATTCTCTCTCAAAGGCTTCAAGGTGGGTTGCTCTCAAACGACAAAAGCCGTACGCTAACTCTGAGCAGCCAACCGTTTATGGTTTTAGGGGGTGGGCTATTTATAGCCACTAGGCAACCCGACTTGATTTGTCCGAAATGACCTTGGGTCACTAAGGAACTGACACGTGTTCCAACGGTCAGATTTCAAACACACGCGGCAACTTTACTTGGGCTACAAGCAAAGCTGACTAATCCAGCTCTGGATAAGATTTGCTCTCATTGTCTTCGCTCGAAGACATAGGATTTTGGTTAAGCATCACTTCAGTCATTCTGAGTGGTTCTCTTGCACCCCACTTAACAATACGGTGGTTCTTATGACTCAACAAAGAAGAAAAAGAACGACGAAACAACTAAGTCTTCGCGCTCCATAGTCTTCACACAATGTCTTCTCTTATCGTAGTCTTCAATGTGAATGTCTTCACATACCACCTTTGACTTCAATGTCTTCATACATTTTTAGGGGTCATCTCTGGTAGGAAAACCGAATCAATGAGGGACTTCTACCTGTGTTATCCTGCAATTCTCACAATCTCCCCCTTTTTGGTGATTGATGACAAACTGGTTGAAGTTTTCAACGGGGATAAAAGTATGTGAAATGTAAGGGATTTAGGTATTGTCTTCATAAGTGGCAAAGGCTCCCCCTGAAGATGTGCATATAAGTAATTTGCTTTTGGAATGCAAATGCACATGGCAGGTTGTACTTGTGGAGATCCTCTTCAACTTATGACAACAATTCATCATGCATGAAAAGTATGTGAAGATAATGACATGCATAATGAAAAATGAACGTCTGCAGAATGACCTAAGTGCGGAAGTTATCATTGCACATGTGGAATTTATCATCGCATCACAGAATAGCAAATAAGTAGCAGACGACCATCGAGTTTAAGTGTTACAACTCAAAGAACCAAATGTATCAATAAGCGAGAGTTGTAAACACTAGGAAAAATATAAAACCACCGCCCATATGGACCTGCTTGAAGACTATCAAACTCATATGCTTCTCCCCCTTTTGTCAGTAAGGACCGAAAAGGTTTGAAGACATAGAGCACCTACTCGTTCCCATCAGGAGTTGGTGAAGCAACAGGGTCATCGGTGTTGGTTGGCGGTGCAGTGTTGATTCGCGCTAAAGATGGTGAAGTAGCATCGTCTTCATCATCGATGACACGTGCATTCACTTTTGCAGCAGAGGAGGAGACCTCAGAGTCTTCAAGAGACGGAGTACGCCGCAGCACAGTCCTTCTCGGAGGTGTTGAGTCAAACTTGAAGCGTTCAGAGAAGCCATCATCTTGAAGATCATCTTCAGAACACATAAGCGTCAGCCCTTTCCATGTACGCCGACAAGTTTCATGGGCGACAAAGGCATTCTTGGTGGCAAGGTTGCAAATCCTGTTTACGTCCACCAAGAGGCTTTGCATTTGGCGCTTCAGCCAGTCATGATGCTTATCCTGTTTCTGATGAAGGGCAACTAGAAGCTCTCGGTCATTGAGAACACGAGATCGCTTCTTAGGACGTTGTGCAATGGTGCTTTCAGTGGCTTCAGTGAGGGCACGATGAGGTGCACGGGTAGTACCAGCCAGAGGATAAACACGAGTGACTGCTGGGACTCCTTCAATGTGTTGTGAGAAGCTTTGATTTTCAGCATTTTGAAGACTAAGGGGCTCCTTTGCAGGCTCTGGATAGATGGCTTCAACTGAAATATCGACGTCGGGCAGAAAAATCAGATGATTGCGAGCAGAGGGCTGATAGGTGACAGCTGAGTGTAGTTTGATCAAACGCATAATCCATGGAGCGTAAAACTTCAAGCCAAAGAGATCAGATCCTGATGCAGCAAGTTGGCGGATGCATAAGTCTTGAGCATTGAAGCTTTTGCCGTGAAGAATATGGAAGACCAAAGTATTCATTGCACGTTTAAGCTTTGTATGTGGAGAATGTACTTTGATGGGCCAGAGAGTTCTCCTTATAATGTGATAGATAGTACGTGGCAGATACTCAAGGTCTTCAACAAAGAACTCCTTAGGATATTCGACATCGGGAGGCAAAGGCTTCATCACGCTAAGCATATGACTCATGTTGGGTTCAGGCTTGTGAAAAATGATTTCCATAGCAGCATGGTGAAGATGACAACCAGGTTCATAAAGATCACCTGGAGTGGGCAGGCTAGTGAGCTCAATGACATCAAAGGCTTTGGCTTCATGATGAACATTGCCTGTCATCCACTCAAGGACCCAAGACTTCGGATCCCTGTTGTCGCCACGAATATGAAGAGTGGCATAGAATTGGAGCAGCAATTCTTCGTTCCAGTGCTCCTCGTCAGTGACGAACTGCAACAAGCCAGACTCTCTAAAGCAATCCAGTGCTTCTTCCAAACAGGTCAGACGAGTTATGGCTTCATTGTCAAGACGCATATGTGGAAAAATGCGACCTTGATTGTATACGATGCATGAGTAATAACTGCGCTGCTAATACCTCTAGAACCGATCAGAAGATATTCTTGCCTTAGATTAGGGGTTCTTGGCGCTATTAAAGAAGGTGTTGTGTGCTTTGAAGCCATTGATATTGAATGATCCGGGTGCAGATGCAGTTCCTGGAAACATAGGCAGCCTTGGCATTGGCTTTTGAACCTTAGGCCTGCGCTCGACGTGATAGTCAAATTGGGGACCAGCGGTAGGTGGAGGAACAAGAAGAGGCCATTTGACAGTGATAAGCTGGCCATAGTTGTATGCTCGCTCAATAGTATGTGGCCTTGGTGGCGGAACAGGAGTAGTAGTACCAACAGAGGCGTCAGGCTGCACATCTGTTGCACGTGCATCATTGCCTTGATTGGCTTCTGGCACAGTGTTTGGTGCAGGCTCCACATTGTCTTCAGCCATGACCACGTCATTGGCTTCAGTGGTGTTAGTGGTGGCAGCCTCAGGATTCTCAACCTCCACTTGAGGAGCTGGAGGGTCCGACACGTTCACTTCAGGAACAGCTTCTTCAGTGATGGGCGGAGTAGGGACACGTTCTTCTGCTTGTTTTTCTTCGGCAGATGTAGCCGGATTGTCTTCAGCAACTTTAGCTTCTGACTCGGAGACATTCACAGTAGGAGTGGCTTCTGGGAACACCTGACGTGCAACAGATTGGTGGTGCACTTATCCTTCTGGAACGCTCGAAAGAGGGACTTGGGGCCTTGGTCCTTTGTGAAGCCTGTGTAACGCTGGCGACGCCTGTGGAGATGGAGTTGGCTGGGTCTCAAAGTCATCATCTTCTTCTTGCACTGGTGGGGTGACTTGTTGTTAGGGAGTACTCGGGGTGTCTTGTTGTTGTGGGTGATCAGCCCATGATGCATCCTGAGCAATTGGCGTCAGAGGACGACCAATGCTGATGAGTTCACTGTTCGTGAGAACAGGCGATGATACCAAGTTGTGCTCGATCTGAGGAAGAACTACATCATCTTCAACATTGTCATGGTCACCAATGTCTTCAGCAGCGGTGGGGTCAACTGCTGTAATGTCTTCAGCTCCAGGAGCCTCTGTGGAAGCAGGCTCATGAACTACCATCCGTCGTTCTTGATGCGAAGAGGCAGGACGAGCAACCGAGATGGGCTCGACAACAAGGGGCTCTATGGGAGCAGACCAATCTTTCTTGGTTTTGCTCTTCTTCTTGGAGGGAGCGACATCAGAAGCTTCAGGATTTTTCCTCTTTTTGGCTTCAGCCTCGCCAGCCCTGGTCTTCTTCAGTTCTGAAGTGGTTGACTTGACCTTTGTCTTTGAGCCGGACATGCTGCTTGGGAAGACAATGCGAGCTTCTTCCTGCCTTGAAGGTGCAGATTTGTCAGTCGATGGCTTCTTCTTCTTTGCAGCCATTCTGGGGTCGAAGCCAGGATGCCCAAGAGCCTTGCGCTTCTCAGCTTCATTGTAGGCTTGCACACACTTGTCAGCCAGACTCTTCATGAGCTCACGAGAACCTTTAGCTTCTTCTCGTTTCTTGAGAAAAGCTTCCTTGAGCTTGTGCGGCATAACATTGAAGTTTTTGACATCTTGCACACTGAGCTTTGCCATGTGCTTCTTGAACTGAGCTTTCTCATAGTCGATCTTGTGCTTCAGTTCAACGATGCGCTGAGCTAGAGCTAGCTCAGAAGCAATGGCGCTAGTGAAAGAGACACTGAGGCCAATTGGAAGTTGCAGATCTTCAAAGCAGAGATTGGGGGTTTCAAACCACTCATCAATGAAGTTGTGGATGATTGCCACATCAAAGAGAGGCAAATCATTGAAGATTTCTGCTACTTCCTTGCTCTTAATCAGTTGCTCAAGCGCATCATCTGCAAGATCTTCATCACTGGACAGATCAATGTGGTCGTCTCGCAGAATGGCAGCAGGGGTCAATGCATGATCAGTATTCTTTTTCATCTCCGTCTTCTTGGAGATACGTGATAGATCTTCAGACTGCACACTGTCTTCAGGAGGTGCAGTAGCCAGTGGCTTCGCACATGAAGCTTTTTGAGGAGCAGCTGACTTTGAAGCTTTAGCCTTCTTTTGCTTCTGTGGCTTCGGAGTAGGAGTTGGGGCTTCATCAGTGATGGCATCATCATCAGAATGATCCACTTTGGCACCTTGAACAGAAATGTGAGTGATAAGGCCATCAAGGTTGTAGAAAGGTCCGATGATATTGGGTTCAGCATCGCGTGTGCCGTAAGCCCGGGGAGTAGAAGGACCAGGGTTGAAGTCTAGTCCCAATGACTTCTTGTTTTCCTTGGCCAATGCCTTTGCGTGCTGGAAGTTGCGCTTCAAGAGATTATCGTCACGACACCAGAGCAGTGATGATGGGTCAGCATTTTCAGGTTGTGGTCCACGGACCATACAGGGATAGAAGCCCTGAGCAATAGCTTCAGCTCTGGTCTTGGGTGGAAGGCTTCGGAAGAGAATGTCACCCCAAGGACTCTTGATGGCATTCTTCTCAGCATACTCCTGGGTCACAAACTTGTATTGAAACCATTGTTCGGCCCAATATCTTCGAATCCATTGGATTCGTGTCTTGCACTGATTGTAATCCTCTTTTGGATCTATCTTGTACAGCTCTGAGAGGTCATCAGGCAGTCTATTGATGTTCCCCCTCGATGCTGTCTGCCACCCTTCCTTGCTGATTTCTCTGTAGCCATGAACTTCAAACTAAATGGCTTCAACACGTTCAAAGGCTTCAAAAGCTTCCGCTTGCTGGTCAAATAGGAACTGGCTTCGGGAGAGTTAATGTGATGCTTTAAGAATTTTGCAAATGAATGCACACTATGAGAACCAAGGGATTCTCCCATGGACATGTACCTGCGATAGCATTAGAGATGCGAGGGAAGGGGAGAGGTCATATGCATTCTCAGAAGATTTTGAAGATAAATCAGTTTGAAGACATTGACCTCATGGTGCAAAGACATTCACTTATGTGTTTGAAGTTGGTTCCAGATTTGTATGAATCCAGGAATAGGTACAAGTGAGGAATCTAACTCGTTATGAAGCTTAAGTGAATATACTAGGCATTATATGAGATGCAGATAGGATAGATCTAACATTGAGTAGGCAGAAACCACTTTCAGTAAACAGGATGAATCTCTTAGGATAAAAAAGATGGTAAAAAGAGAGTTTTATTTACCACACGATGAACTACTAGATGGGAAGAGTAGGAGACGGAGCAGTTCAATCCACCATGCCCTAACTTCGCAATGGAGGACACCTACGGCGGCGGCGGAGAGCACGATGACCGCGGCCGGCGTGAGGACGGCGTCGGTGAAGTCGCGGCAGCTAAGCGCTTCGTCACCGGCGTCGTCGAGAGCTAGCGGTGGTGATAGGGTTTTGACGAGGTGGAGAGGTGGAATAAGGTTTTCTTGACCGCAGGGGACACATATTTATATGGAAGTATGCGGCATAGCATAATTACGCAGGTGCCCCTGGCGATTCACATCTGAGGGACACGTGGCAAGCATGCAACATACACGGAGTTGTCCCACCTTCCCACGCCCGCCCGAACTGTCGGATGGTCGTTCCGGCTTCTCCGGATTTCAGGCAATAAGGATAGAGCATTTAAAACGGCCTTAATGTTTGTCTCTGTTTCTTTTGCTGACAAGGACGCAGAGAAGACATTTGAAAGTTTCAATAGAATGCATATGATTTGGACAGATAGAGTTTGAGATAGAAAGCATAGAGAGATTAGGGTCCGATCACATTCACTTAGTTCAAAAGATTCAACAAGGAAGACGTAGCTATAAGTGAATGCTGTAGAGGACAGAACACTCATATGTATATATCAGAAGACAATCAAATCAACATAGTGAAGATAATCATGAAGACAATTTGAAATTGAAGACAAACCAAATGTGAAGACATAGCAAATGTAACACCATGAGTAAAACACTTCAAACAGAAGAATTTGGTGGTGGTGTTACCCACCGTATAGGAAGTATTAGACTGAGACACGACGCACAATTATCGTGGCGCTCCGAAGTCAAATTTCACGTTAATGTATTCACAGTCAAAATGTAAGTCTTCATTGATTGAAGTTATACTTTACCTCGTGTGTTGCACATATATGTCATCAACATGCTTAAGTGTTGGGATGTGTGCCAGATCACAGGACATTTGAGGATTCCAAGATATTTAGCTCACACCGTAACTTGCAAAACCTGTTCTCATCCAAGGGCTTGGTGAAGATATCTGCCAATTGCTCTTCAGTTTTGACGTGTATGATATCAATATCTTCCTTCATAACATGATCTCCGAGAAAGTGATGACGAATTTCAATGTGCTTTGTCTTTGAGTGCTGAACTGGGTTGTTGGCAATCTTGATGGTGCTTTCGTTGTCGCAGTAGAGTGGCACTTGCTTCAGATGAATGCCATAGTCTTTGAGTGTTTGCTTCATCCATAGAAGCTGAGCGCAGCAAGATCCAGCAGCAATGTTTTCAGATTCAGCAGTGGAGAGAGATACATAGTTCTGCTTCTTTGAAGACCAACATATAAGTGATCGTCCCAGAAAATGACATGTGCCTGATGTAGACTTGCGATCCACCTTGTCACCAGCATAATCAACATCCTAGAATCCAACTAGATCAAACTCTGAGCCCTTTGGATACCATAGTCCTACTGTTGGGGTGTGAGCCAAATATCTATGAATTTGCTTCACAGCTAAGTGATGCGATTCCTTTCGTGCCGCTTGGAACCGGGCACACATGCAAACACTAACATGATATCTGGCCTAGATGCACATAAATAAAGCAAGGACCCAATCATGGAGCGGTATGCCTTTTGATCGAACTCTTTACAATTGTCGTCTGGACCCAGATGATGTTTGGCTGGCATTGGTGTTGTGAAGCCTTTGCAATCTTGCATCCCAAATTCCTTCAGGCAATCTTTGAGGTATTTCTCTTGAGATATAAAGATGCCATTGCGTTGCTGACGTATTTGAAGACCAAGGAAGAACTTCAGCTCACCCATCATGGACATCTGATATTGCTCTTGCATCATATATCCAAACTCGTCACTGTATTTCTGATTGGTGCAGCCGAAGATAATGTCATCCACATGTAACATCATAAATTTCCAATTTGGAATGTTATACATTAGATCATCACTGCATATCATATTTTATTTTTCATTTTGGTTGATCCTAGAAATCCTAAGCAACTCAAGGACCCACGGAGAGAGTTGGGGGTTTCGTTATTTTCATATTTGAGTTTTCTCAAATTTTGAGAATAGGATCATTTGATTTTATTTACTTTATCATCAATTATTTCTATGACAAAAATATGAGAGAGGG
This sequence comes from Triticum aestivum, assembly GCF_018294505.1. Taxonomy (NCBI): domain Eukaryota; kingdom Viridiplantae; phylum Streptophyta; class Magnoliopsida; order Poales; family Poaceae; genus Triticum; species Triticum aestivum. Next base: position 297,414,382 of record NC_057800.1, read on the forward strand.
AATAAAATGACTTTCCCAAAATAAAGTAATATTGAGGATTAAATAATAAAATCAAATAAGATTCTATTTCGGATTTTTTCGGTGTTTTATTTGAATTTAGGAAAAATGTGCGTTTTTCAAAATTGCATTTAGGTCCCAAATAATGTTCACCTTGTGCGGCTAGATTTTAGAAGCCCGTGAAAATTTATTTTGGAATTTTTGGAGTCTGTTTAGTATTTCTGTTTCTTTTCTTTCTTTCAAGCGAAATTAGAAAAAAGTGAACCGACCTAACCGGGCCGTGTCCGTCCGAGACTCTGGCCCGGCAGGCTTTATAAGCCGGGGCAGCCCACCCGGGCAAACCCTAGCCCCGAGCCGCCCGAGCCGCCGCCGCCCCGCCTACGCTGCAGCCGCCCAGCCTGCGTCGGCCGCCACCCCGCCGCACGCTCGCCGAGGTTCACCGCCGCCTCGAAATCCGTGCCCGGTTTTTTTAGAAAACCGATCGGTTTTTCGTCGGTTTTTCATCGTTTTTTTAGATTCGGTTTTTTTAAATAGATCAGTTTTTCCAGTTTATTTAAATAGCGAGCGTTCATCCGTTCGTTCGTTCCAGCGAACGTTCGTCGTTTTTCTTTTTTCTCGGATTAAATCCGCGATTTTTCTGATCGCGATTCCTGATCCGATTTTCGTTTTAGTATAACTTTTCGCTCGTTTATCGGAATCAGGCGATTCAAGCGCCGAGAGTGTCGTCTCGTAACCCTCTATCCGTTTAACCAACTTAAACAAGATTTTTCTACTGTAAAATTTGCCCTAGATCCAGATTTGTAGAACGAAGTCGTTTTCTTTCGCCGTTTGACTTTCGTTGCTTCGTTCGATTTGATTCTTTTGCCAACCGGAGTTCTTAAGTTGAACCTTCTGGTTATATCTCTTTTTTGAGTTTTACCTGTGCATTAGATGTGTACTTATTGTATGCTTGTTTGTTTGTCTGTGATAGAATACCCGGAGTGCGCCGCTTGTTACTTCGAATCGGTAGGTTTCCCGGATCATCAGCAAGGCAAGTAACACTTTGATCATACCTTTTCTACTACCCAGTTTTATTGCATTAGATCAATCCTCACACATTGCATGACTAGGATCTAATTAAATTGTGGGATGGGAAGTAGATGAGGTAGTACCTATTACATGTTTATTATCAAACTTTGGGAGTTACTTCTACGTTTGCTTATTATGCCATGCTATGCTAGTAGACGTGGATTGGGTGAGTGATATCCATGATAGATGTGAGTTTTGTTAATTAATGGTCTATCTAAGGTGGCAACTTAAACACACATCTTGGTGGATTGAGGCACCTGGGTATTCTAGGACTTGCCTGTTTTCTTTTGGACCGCCACCCAGGCTCAAAGGGATCATGAGACTATTCATACTAGAAACTTCCGTGTGCAGCCACAAGCTATTATGGGATCTAGCATAGTTGGCTAAGTCGTGTGAACTCTTACAGTGGTAGACTAGCAGATGTAGGTGATGTAGGTGGTACGGTCTACCCGATCGTAAGGTGCTAGCGCTTCTGAAAGACTATGTCTTGGTCATCCGTCTTCTCAAACACCATGTAGTGCGAGAAACCAAACGGAGGCGATCGAGTCTTGTGGGGAAAAGTGCGCAAACCTCTGCAGAGTGTAATAAACTAATCATGGTTAGCCGTGTCCCCAGTTATGGACATCTTGAGTACCTAGTACATGGATTATCGTGTGAATCTTAACATGTTACTCTAAATTAATTTTGTTGGGTTTTATTTAATGATGATGATTAATTGGGATTGAGAATGCTGTCAACCATTCTCAATGTTTAACAACTACCATGATAGTAATTAAATTTATTCCTTTGAAGTAGGGAAAAATTGGCTTTATGCAAAACTATAACCATAGAGCTTTCCACCAGCCAAATATGCATATAGTATAGCTATTTCATTCCATTACTCTCTATGTGTTACATTGCCAGCATATTCCATGTGCTGACCCGTTTCAGGCTGCAACGTTAATGTTGCAGACTTTTCAGATGATGATTAAGGAGTTGTTAGGTCGTGGTTCTATACTTAGTGATGCTATTGGAGTTGATGGACTCTCTTACCTTCCAAGCCTTCCACTGTTATCGTTATAATATGGCCTTAATCCATATTTATAGTAGTAAGTTCTCTATGGATACACTCGATGTAATAAGTGTGTGAATGCTACTCTGCTATAAATCCACCGAGTACTATGTGGTGTCAGCATTACTGATCCAGGGATGACACCGGAGCACAGAGATCAGACTATTTGAGGTCTGGTCGCTACAGAGATGGTATCAGAGCACACGCTGACTGTAGGACACGACCACTAAGCTAAAGACCTAGATCACTATCCATTCTCTTCTCTTCTGACTTCTCATCTTTTCTACTCTTTTAGGATGGCGGATGCAAGGAACAAGTTCACGCAAACGGATGAAGATACACCCTTTGGACGTCACTTGAAGGAAGTCACTAGATACTTGAACATAGGAGTACCAAGCTTCACCGGAACCTACAACGCCACTTTACCTGAAGAAGAGCGCTGGATGATTCAAGTTCAAGTTCCAGGAAGGACGTTCATGCCAGTCACTGAGCCCATAGAGTTTTCTTTTGATGCACCAACTTGGAGTCTAGGAAAGAGCATGGCAGCTCACATCGCCATGGGACGCATTGGAGAAGTCTACCGCAAGGATCTCAAGGATACTATCTACCAGATTTGTGGGCGCCGAGATGAACACTGGGAGATGATCAGCACCAGGAAGGTTAGATCAATTGTAGCTTTTCTCCAGGAGTTAAATCAGCACATTCGACGACAGGAGAATCAGATGTGTGCCGACATGATAGATCTGAAGAAGGCTAAGACTAGAATCAAGGAACTGGAGGAAGAACTCAAGGCTACACGTGAAGATTATGAAGAGGAAATTGAAGTATTGGTGGAGAAGAATGACGACCTGATGAAGAAGATTGGAATATTTATGGGAGGCCCTACACCAGTAGAGGAAGACGAAGAATCCAAGGAGATTAGCCTGGAAGACTACATCATCATCGACGACACCGACTCGGATCCAGATAGTAGCGATGATGACTATGTTGATGAAGCTGGAGCAGATATCATGGAGTCTGCAACCGAAGAATATTTCTAGTAGACCACCTCATCAGTAGTAGTAGTCCACCATGTAAATATAGTAGTCCGAGCACTTTTGCGGTAGATAGATCGATTGTATGCCCTTATTTGATTGAAAGAAGTGAATTGTTGTTTTTGCCTCATGTGCATATGGGTAGTGTTTTCTCTTTAGACCCCCTCTATTCTTACATCTCATCTTTTATAAACCCTTAGATGCCTTCGAGACGTGACCTCGGATTTGCCTTTCCACCGGAGCTCACCCAGTTGATCCCGCAACAGAACACATTGATGCAGTTGCTAGTCTAGAATTAGAATCAGGGGAATAGCAACAACAACCCACCACCACCACCACCACCTGTTGAGCACTTAGCCCGTTTCCTTAGACTAAATCCGCCGGTATTTTCCAGTAGCACCGAGCCGATAGTAGCAGATGATTGGCTCCGCAAGACAGCTAGGGAATTGACCACAGCAGGATGCACAGATGCAGAGAAGGTGAAGTTTGCCGCACATCAGCTAGAAGGACCCGCACATCATGGTGGGAGAATTTCACAGCCACTTTCCTAGTCGACACTGTCACATGGGACCAGTTTCAGCAGGCTTTTCGTACTGCACATGTTTCAGCAGGAGCTATGCCCATGAAGAAGCATGAGTTTCGCAACTTGCGCCAAGGAGGAAGGACCGTTGGCCAATATGTGGAGGACTTTAGTAAGTTAGCATGTTATGCCCGAGATGACGTCGCTACGGATGCAGCAAAGCAGGAGAAGTTTCTGGAAGGACTGAATGATGAGTTGAGCATGCAGTTGATTGTAGCCACTTTCAACAACTACCAGGAGTTGGTAGATCATGCTCTTATGATTGAAGGGAAGTAGCAGCAAATTGAAAATTGCAAGAGGAAGTATGGACAAGGGAAGTACAATTCAGGAGCTCAGCAGAAACCACGTTTTACCACTAGACCGGGAGGACATTTTGAGCATACCCATGGAGGAGGTAGCTCGCACAATCACAATAGCACCAAGAATGGTAATGGCAATGGAGGAAGCAACGGCCAGGATCGCACCAACCCATCAACCCCAGCCAAGAAGGACCTAAGCCAAGTCACTTGCTTTAAGTGTCAGAAGACCGGACATTATGCCAATGAATGTCCTGAAGGCCAAAATGGCAATGGAAGTTCTGGGAAGAAGCCGAACCCTTTCAACAGGGGACAAGTGAACCACGTTAGCGTGGAGGAGGTTGAAGCTCAGCCCGATGCAGTAATAGGTAAGTTTTTGGTTAAGTCATTTACTGCACTCGTTCTTTATGATACTGGTGCATCGCATTCATATATCTCAAGGGGATTTGTGGATAAGTATAACCTATCAACCCAAGCCCTTAGGTCACCCATGTTAGTAACCTCGCCTGGAGCAGAGTATGTGGCTAGTCTATGGTGTGATCGGTTACCATTAAGGATTGGTAACTATGTTTTTCCCTCCGACCTAATAGTATTGGAATCCCAAGGATTGGATGTGTAATTAGGCATGGATTGGTTATCAAATTATGAAGGGAATATTGAATGCGCTAGTAAGTCAATTTTGCTTACCACCCCAGAAGGGAGAAGGATCAAGTATGTATCCTGGCATGTGGCAAAGAGGACCCACGTAAATTTCTTAACAGGAGTTGTGCAGGAGGAAGTACCAGTGGTAAGGGATTTTCCTGAAGTATTTCCAGAGCAGTTGCCAGGCATGCCACCGGATAGAGATATTGAGTTTTTAATTGAGCTATTGCTAGGCACAGGGCCAATATCAAAGAGACCATATAGGATGCCTGCAAAGGATTTGGTGGAAATTAAGAAGCAAATTAAGGAGTTACTGGATAAGGGATATATTCGCCCAAGTTCTTCGCCTTGGGGATCGCCATTACTTCTAGTGGAGAAGAAGGATGGATCATTAAGGATGGTTGTTGATTATTGAGGATTGAATGAAGTAACAATCAAGAACAAGTACCCACTACCGACGATCAATGATCTGTTTGATCGTTTGCAAGGAGCTAAGGTATTTTCCAAGATCGATCTGCGATCAGGATACCACCATTTGAAGATTCGAGAACAGGATGTTCCTAAGACAGCTTTTACCGCCAGGTATGGGCTGTACGAGTATACCGTTATGTCATTTGGTCTGACTAACGCACCTGCCTATTTTATGAACATGATGAACAAAGTGTTTATGGAGTTCTTGGATAAGTTCGTCGTAGTGTTCATTGATGATATCCTGGTTTATTAGAAGAATGAAGAGGAGCATAAGGAGCATTTGCGTTTGGTATTTGGAAAGCTCAGAGAACATCAATTATATGCCAATTTCAGCAAATGTGAGTTTTGGTTGAAGGAAGTAGGATTCCTCGGACACGTTATATCTGGAGAAGGTATAGCAGTTGATCCCACTAAAGTTGATACCGTGACCAAGTGGGAAGCCCCAACAATAGTTGGAGAGATCCGGAGTTTTCTTGGACTCGTAGGATACTACCGGAGATTTATTGAGAATTTCTCAAAGATTGCGAAGCCTATGTCAGAGTTGTTAAAGAAAGATACCAAGTTCATATGGACAAGGGAATGTGAGGCTAGCTTCCAGGAGTTGAAGAAACGCTTGTTTACCTCACCTGTGTTGATTTTGCCAGACCAGACCAAAGATTATGAGGTGTATTGCGACGCTTCACGTCGAGGACTAGGAGCAGTGCTTATGCAGGAAGGGAGAGTTGTTTCATATGCCTCAAGACAACTGAAGCCTCATGAGTTGAATTATGCCACGCATGATTTGGAATTAGCAGCCGTAGTGCATGCATTGAAAACATGGAGACATTTCCTCATTGGAAACCATTGTGAGGTGTACACGGATCATAAGAGTCTGAAGTACATTTTCACATAGAAGGAGTTAAATCTCAGACAAAGGAGATGGTTGGAGCTTATCAAGGATTATGATATGAAATTGCATTATCACCCCGGAAAGGCTAATGTAGTAGCTGACGCATTAAGCCATAAGAGCCATGTCAATACATTAATGACGGGAGAAATATCAAGTGAGTTAGCAGTAAATCTTCGTGAACTATGTTTGGAAATAGTTCCGAGAGGCTATGTAGCAGCATTGGAGATTCAGTCGACCTTGATGGATAGAATCAGGGAAGCTCAGAAGACCGACAAAGAGATTGCCTCTATTAAGGAGAAACTTAGCAAAGGAAAAGCTAAGGGATTTCATGAGGATGAGCACGATACCCTATGGTTTGAAGACCGCATTTACGTGCCCAATGACCCGAAGATCAGGAAGTTGATTCTGCAAGAAGCACATGATTCACGGTATTCAATTCACCCAGGAAATACCAAGATGTACTTGGATCTGAAGGATATTTTCTGGTGGACCAGAATGAAGAAGGATATTGCAGAGTATGTAGCAGTTTGTGATGTATGTCAGAGAGTAAAGGCAGAGCATCAGAAGCCAGTAGGATTGTTACAACCATTGCCAATACCCGAATGGAAGTGGGATAAGTTAGGCATGGATTTTATCATGGGATTGCCCAGGACTCGTTCAGGCTATGACTCGATTTGGGTTGTAGTTGATCGATTGACGAAAGTAGCTCATTTCATCCCAGTAAAGACCACTTACACCAGTGCTAAGTTGGCAAAGATATACATGACCAGGATCGTATGTTTGCATGGAGTTCCAAGGAGTATCGTATCAGATAGAGGAACCCAGTTTACCTCAAAGTTCTGGAAGCAGTTGCACGAAACTTTGGGTACCAGGCTACAATTCAGTACACCTTTTCATCCATAGACAGATGGACAGACTGAGAGAGTCAATCATATTTTGGAGGATATGCTGAGAGCTTGTGCGCTAGATTATGGATCTAGTTGGGATGATAATTTGCCATATGCAGAGTTCTCTAACAACAACAGTTACCAAACCAGTTTAAAGATGGCCCCTTTCGAAGCTTTGTACGGAAGGAGATGTAGGACACCGTTGTCGTGGGACGAAGTTGGAGACCGCCAGTTGTTTGGACCAGACATGAATAAAGAGTCTGAATAGAAGGTGAAGTTGATTGGCGATAGGCTCAAGGTAGTCCAGACCAGACAGAAAATTTATGCAGATTCTAAACACAAGGAGACAGTTTACGAAGTCGGAGATAGAGCTTATCTTCGAGTATCTCCACTTCGGGGAACAAAGCATTTTGGAGTTAAAGGAAAGTTAGCACCATGATTTGTAGGACCATATCGAGTTTTGGAGCGTATGGGAGAAGTGGCCTACAAGTTGGAATTTCCCGAAGGATTCTCAGGAGTTCATGATGTGTTCCACGTTTCCCAGTTAAAGAAATGTCACGCGGAGATGGCTGACATACCTTTGAGAGACACAGTGCCATTGGAAACTATTCAGTTGGATAACAATTTGACATTGGAGGAGAAACCAATTAAGATTCTCGAGTTTGCCAGTCGAGTCACTCGCAGCAGGGTTATCAAGTTTTGCAAAGTTCAGTGGAGCCACCACACGGAGGATGAAGCCACCTGGGAGCGAGAAAAAGATATGTTCAAGGACCACCCTCACCTATTTTCTAGCCAACCCGAATCTCGAGGGCGAGATTCATCTTAAGACTTTGTTCGGTTAATCCTCTCCCCAAGAGGATTGGAGGGGATTGGCAAGGATTGGTTCATATTTTGACTTAGAGGAGGTTTAAATCCTCCTCAAACCCCTTCAATCCACTCGGATTTACATGCAACCGAACAAGGCCTAAGGGGGGTAGGTTTATAACATTAGATCATCACTGCATATCATATTTTATTTTGCATTTTGGTTGATCCTAGAAATCCTAAGCAACTCAAGGACCCACGGAGAGAGTTGGGGGTTTCGTTATTTTCATATTTGAGTTTTCTCAAATTTTGAGAATAGGATCATATGATTCTATTTATTTTATCATCAATTATTTCTATTACAAAAATATGAGAGAGGGAATAAAATGACTTTCCCAAAATAAAGTAATATTGAGGATTAAATAATAAAATCAAATAAGATTCTATTTCAGATTTTTTCGGTGTTTTATTTGAATTTAGGAAAAATGTGCGTTTTTCAAAATTGCATTTAGGTCCCAAATAAATGTTCACCTTGTGCGGCTTCATTTTAGAAGCCTGTGAAAAATTATTTCGGAATTTTTGGAGTCCGTTTAGTATTTCTTTTTATTTTTTTTCTTCCGAGCGAAATTAAAAAAAAAGTGAACCGACCTTACCGGGCCGTGTCTGTCCCGGACTCTGGCCCGGCAGGCTTTATAAGCTGGGGCAGCCCACCTCGGCAAACCCTAGACCCGAGCTGCCCGAGCCGCACGCGCCGCCGCCGCCCCGCCTGCGCCGCCGCCACCCCGCCGCACGCTCGCCGCCGCCTCGAAATCCGTGCCCGGTTTTTTTTAGAAAACCGATCGGTTTTCCGTCGGTTTTTCGTCGGTTTTTTAGATTCGGTTTTTTAAATATATCGGTTTTCCGGTTTATTTAAATAGCGAGCGTTCGTCCGTTCGTTCGTTCCAGCAAACGTTCGTCGTTTTTCTTTTTCTCGGATTAAATCCGCGATTTTTCTGATTGCGATTCCTAATCCAATTTTCGTTTTAGTATAACTTTTCGCTCGTTTATCGGAATCAGGCGATTCAAGCGCCTAGAGTTTTGTCTCGAAACCCTCTATCCGTTTAACCTGGATCCAGATTTGTAGAACGAAGTCGTTTTCTTTCGCCGTTTGACTTTCGTTGCTTCGTTCGATCTGATTCTTTTGCCAACCGGAGTTCTTAAGTTGAACCTTCTGGTTAGATCTCTTATTTGAGTTTTACATGTGCATTAGATGTGTACTTATTGTATGCTTGTTTGTTTGTCTGTGATAGAATACCCGGAGTGTGCCGCTTTTTACTTCGAATCGCTAGGTTTCCCGGATCATCAGCAAGGCAAGTAACACTTTGATCATACCTTTTCTACTACCCAGTTTTATTGCATTAGATCAATCCTCACACATTGTATGACTAGGATCTAATTAAATTGTGGGATGGGAAGTAGATGAGGTAGTACCTATTACCTGTTTATTATCAAACCTTTGGGAGTTACTTCTACGTTTGCTTATTATGCCATGCTATGCTAGTAGACGTGGATTGGGTGAGTGATATCCATGATAGATGTGAGTTTTGTTAATTAATGGTCTATCTAAGGTGGCAACTTAAACACACATCTGGGTGGATTGAGGCACATGGGTATTCCAGGACTTGCATGTTTTCTTTTGGACCGCCACCCAGGCTCAAAAGGGATCATGAGACTATTCATACTAGAAACTTCCGTGTGCAGCCACAAGCTATTATGGGCTCTAGCATAGTTGACTAAGTCATGCGAACTCTTACAGTGGTAGAGTAGCAGATGTAGGGGATGTAGGTGGTACGGTCTACCCGATCGTAAGGTGCTAGCGCTTCTGAAAGACTATGTCTCGGTCATCCGTCTTCTCAAACACCATGTAGTGCGAGAAACCAAACGGAGGCGATCGAGTCTTGTGGGGAAAAGTGCGCAAACCTTTGCAGAGTGTAATAAACTAATCATGGTTAGCCGTGTCCCCGGTTATGGACATCTTGAGTATCTAGTACATGGATTATCGTGTGAATCTCAACATGTTACTCTAAATTAATTTTGTTGGGTTTTGTTTAATGATGATGCTTAATTGGGATTGAGAATGCTGTCAACCATTCTCAATGTTTAACAACTACCATGATAGTAATTAAATTTATTCCTTTGAAGTAGGGAAAAATTGGCTTTACGCAAAACTGTAACCATAGAGCTTTTCACCAGCCAAATATGCATATAGTATAGCTGTTTCATTCCATTACTCTCTATGTGTTACATTGCCAGCATATTCCATGTGCTGACCCGTTTCGGGCTGCAACGTTAATGTTGCAGACTTTTCAGAGGACGATTAAGGAGTTGTTAGGTCATGGTTCTATACTCAGTGATGCTGTTGGAGTTGATGGACTCACTTATCTTCCAAGCCTTCCGTTGTTATCGTTATAATATGGCCTTAAGCCATATTTATTGTAGTGACTTCTCTATGGAGACACTCGATGTAATAAGTGTGTGATTGCTACTCTGCTATAAATCCTCTGAGTACTGTGTGGTGTCAGCATTACTGATCCAGGGATGACACCGGAGCATAGAGATCAGACTGTTTGAGGTCTGGTCGCTACACCACATATATTTGGCACACAAACAGTTCACCATCATATGTCTTCGTGAAGAGAGTGGGGTCGAGGGAACTAGGTTTGAAGCCTTTGCTCTTCAGGAAGTCTTTGAGTGTGTCATACCAAGCCGGAGGGGCTTGTTTGAGGCCATACAGTGCCTTGTTGAGCTTGTACACCATGTCAGGATGTTTTGGATCTTCAAAGCCAGGCGGTTGTGCAACATACACTTCTTCTTCAATCTTGCCATTGAGAAAAGCGCTCTTCACATCCATTTGATATAGAAGAATGTTATGATGATTTGCATAGGCCACCAATATGCGTATGGCTTCAAGCCTAGCTACAGGAGCAAATGTTTCATCGAAGTCAGTTTGTCACGACCGGGTTTTCTGGGTAATTTCCAGAAAAAGACCGTCGTGCTCATCAGTCCCAGGATTACTGTTAGCTAATGAGGCTCCAACTTGATACAGAAATTCCAGGCAAAATACAAAAATTATGTGGTACAATACCATTCTGGCCTGTGAGTACAACAATTGGGTTTCTAGTGGTCGATGGCGGAAGCGGTTTGTGAGACATCAGTGTCTATGGGACTCCATTTCCCACAGGAACAGCTGACCAGGTTAACTCCTATCTTCGCGAGGCTGCTATCACCGTTGCTTAGTTTCCAGGGCTGTCATCGCCACGCTCCTCTCCAAGCAAGCAATCTGGCCAAGATAATAGCCAGGGACAAGCCAGTGAGTACTTTGAATGTAATCGCAAACATTAAGAACACAGGTATAATATAATTGATAATCATGCACTGAAAAATTCCATGATCACATCGTTAGTCATAAATAAAACATCTTTTATGCATGCAAGTAGGTTATTTTCATGCAACATGAATAAGCAGTAATAGAGTGGGAATAAAATGCCGCAGTCGGGCATCTGAGCAACACCACATAAAGGGCTTTAAAAGAAATGCCACAGTCGGGCGTCTGAGCGACACCACATAAAGGGGTTTAAAAGAAATGCCACAGTCGGGCGTCTGAGCGACACCACATAAAGGGCTTATAAGATAAATAATCACAATGAATATCCAGGAGGTAGAACCGTCCCAGGGATACTCGATAATATAAATAATGCAACGGGTTAGTCCATCACAAAATAATAATCATGGTCCTCACAAGTAACCAGTCGGTATCCAAGTTTGGTTTACCAATATCTCCTCCAAAGACCGACACTAAGACCAACACTAGACCCATCCCAGACTGTAATCCTTAACCATGGACACGGCTATTCGAATATGTTTAATCTCTACAGAGGGTGTACTCTTTACCCGCGAGTAACGGATTCCTTTAGTCCATCGGGACTAATTCCGTCTACGGCCTTTTAGTTGAAAACACGCCTAACTTGCACACACCAACTTAACTCATTGGTGTCTAGAATCACCCACGACACTTGTTAAGCAAAACTCTAAGTGGGGAGGCTACAACCTCGCGTAACATGGGATCAAATTTATATCGCGCGCTCTAAGGGGTGGCCTCCCCTCTCGGTCCCAACCGGAAACACCCATGCCCCCGGACCAGGTGGCCTGCCTACCAGCTACAACCGGTATCTTCCACCATGGCCTCTCTGTACGGTGTGTGCTTGAAAGGGGTTGACGACTTACTGAACCATACCCTACCTGCGGCAGGGACAAGTGGTAGTACATAGCAAGTATGGGGGTTACTGGAACAAGACTCGATCTACGGTCGACTCAGGAGGTTTATAAATTCCCTGCATGACATGTATAACAAATATATTTCAACCAACAAAATCACCACTCAATATACCTTACCATGCCATACCGGACATGACCGTCCCGACGGAGACCGGCGATAAGCTCACGCCTACCCAAGGCAGAGGCTTTTCCCGGATTTCTTTCCGGTATGCATGCAAGGCACATGAGGATGATTACCATCACCAGTATATTCATTTCCAATAGCAAGGAAATCACTAATATGCATTCATGCAAACGATCATATCACATGAAATAACAAGTTCTCCGATATAAGGTGGTGTTATAAACGTGTCAACTAACACACCAAAAATATTATTCTGTGGTTCAGAATGCTTGCCTTTAATGGTGTGGAGAGGTGGGGGTGCTCTCCAAAATTTTTGAAAGCTTCCTTCTCTCCCAAAAATCCTATTTCCAAAAATATATTTGAATTAACACACATTTCAAAAACAGTACGAAAAAGTTGTTTGGAAAATTTTCAAATAAATCTTAAAATAAAGTAGACCAAATTTGAGGGAGGTAGGAAAAAGAATCAACTCATTTGGAATTAAAATTAAAAAGTTATAGCCACTCAAAGATGTGGTCAAAATCTGTTATTTAAAAATAAAACAGAAAAGAAAACGTTTCGAATAAACACGTACACGTCGAAAGCGTATTTTGGATTTACGCTTCCACTTACTCCAGCATGGACGGCGCGCGTGTCACTGACAGTGGGCCCGCCTGGCCCACTGGTCAGGTTTGACTGGTCTATTTCTCCCTCCTCTTCCTCTGCCCGAACGGAGGCGGGGCAACGGCGGTCGTCGCCAGTGAACGGCGGCTCCCCGCGGGTTCCAGCGGATCTGGATGGATCCGCGAGACCAAGGCGGTCCTCCCGGTGGTCGTTGGGTCGACAAGGGTGGAAGGAGTCATCGGCGGTGAGCTTCGCGGCGGAGGGAGCTTCGGGAGTAAAGTGAGTTTGGGGCTACGGTGGTTCCCGATCAAAATTGAGTAGGGGGAAGGGCTCACGGGAGGATGAGGGGGTTCCTAGTGAAGAGAACGGAGAGGGGGAGGCCCTGGTGGTGCCGGAATGGTTGGGGCAGTGGCGGCAGCTGCGGTTGCCGGAGATGAGGAAGGAGGCCTCCCTGGGTCGATTGGCTACCAATGGGGGTCCTCGGGAGATGGCTTGGGACTGCCTGCGTGTGGAGATGAACTCGGGGCTCCTTAAATGGGCGAGCCAAGGCGGTTCCGCGGCAGCCGCAGATAAGGTCGCCGGCGACCGCCATTCTGTAGCTAGGGCGTCGTGGCGGCGACGAGCGCTAGTGAACACACTCGTGGATGAGCTCGCGCTGTTCCAGGGGCCAGGTGGAGAGCGGGAGAGGCTCGGGCGGCACCGACATGAGCAGAGGCTGTCGGGCGGCTGCGGCGGCCAGCTCTTGGCCTGCCGGGCGTGGCGAGGGGCGGCTTGGCGCGTAGCGGTGAGGAGGGACGTGCGTGGCGTGGCTCTGCAGTGGTGGCAAGGCCAGGGGCGCGACACGTCGTCTCGGGCGCGGCACGTGCAAAACGCGTGCCAAACGCATGCTCTGCTCGCGCCCAGAGCATGCACGAAACGTGCTCGACGAAATGCCATGGCATGCTGGGGGGTTCAAAACCGCAAGAGGGTTAGCAGGGTGGGGTTATAGGCTAGGGAAACACCATTGGACAGGCTGGTTTGGTCAGGGGATCAAGTTCATAGAGCAAACACAAACCCATGTCAAAACTGATCATGCCCATAAGGTGTTTGACAAAATGCTAAGGGCACTTAGGCAGGTCTTGGATTGGCCAAAAACTCCAGATGGTGGTCTCTTTAGATGCATAAGAGGGTGGTGAGGTTAGTTTGTGAAAAGCACAAACTTGTTAGTGCAAGTTTTGCAAAACTACAATTCTGGACAGGAAATAAATGGCATTATTTCATGAACTAAAAATGATCCAATAAGTGCATGCTCCTGGACTTAGGGGTTTTGCAGGGAGGACCATAAGCAGGAGAAAGCACAAGGTCATTGGAGCAAAAATAAATAGGGTTGTAGTAGAAATCACAAGGCTGGACCAGAATGAAAATGAGGTTGATTCACTCAAAATTTTCAAATAATAGCACTAGGTTTTTTCATAATGTTGAATCATATGCTACTACCAACATCCCATAATTTTGGTGGAGGCCAGAGAGAAATATTTAAATGGGTTGTAGTGCAAAATTGCACTCTGGACCAGAGAAGGAAAATTGATGCAGAGCTCAAAATATTACATGAATAAAAGATATTTTTGTATAAAAGTGATTTAAAAATATCACATGACATCTCCAAATTTTGGTTGGAATTTTAGGTGAATTTATCAAATGGTTGTAGTTCAATTTATGGCCATATAACCTTGGAAAACCATTTTTCAAGAAAATAAAGATCAAGCAAATTAATTATGTAATTAGTTATACTGATAAAAGGAAAGTTTTTCTTGAGAGATTAAACAAGTCCAATAACATATTTGAAAGGTTTCATTTTGGGGAAAAGCTCCATAATAACAAGGGAGATAATGGTTCAAAAAAATAAAAAGGGAGCCTAGAAAATAAAAGTTTTAGTTCCTGGCAAAATCTAAATTAATAATACAAGGCCAAAATTTTTGGGTGTCACAACACTACCCCCCTTAAGAAAAATCTCGTCCTCGAGAGTTGTTGAAAGCTGTTTTAAGAAAAACTATAAGCAGTAAAAATGTGGCTACAGTGAGAGGGCAACAAGTGGTGAAAAACCACAGTGTGAATACTGGTGCTGCGTGGAAAAATCTACGGTTCGGGACAAAAACGTGAGATTTCTACGCTGGATATAAATTTAGAATAACTTCTAAATTTAAATATACGCTGGTCGTACCCGAGAGCATAGTGCTCTCTCTAGCCGACAGGTGGACCCGGGGCCCACTGTCAGCCTCTTCCTCTCCCTCCGGTTCTCTCTTCTCCCTCTCTCCCGCGCGCTTTCCTGCGCTTTCTCCACCGGCGACGTCTAGCGCGTAGGGCATCTAGGCTGTACCGCGGTAGTGCGCGGCGTGCTTGCTGCCGGTGCAGCGTGCACTCACCTCGCGGGCCAGCGCGCTGTCGGCACTGCTCGCGGATTCGTCTCCAAACACCGGCGATCGGCGACGAGCGGCATTGGTGGACTTCGCCCACCGTACACCGAGCTCGAGCTATAAAATGGCCGGGGTGCCCCTCTCTTCTTCCTTACTCCTGGCCTCACTTCTCCTCCTCCTTCTTCCTCCATTACTGCTTACAAAAGCTCGGGTTAGGCTCTAATGGCGGAGGCGATGCCGAACTGGTTTGCGATCCTGATATGCGGAGGGCTGGCGACACTGCTGGGGCTCTCCGTGCTCCTTTGCGCGATGATCCTCGACGATCGTCGCGACGCTGCTGCTCGGGTGTTGGCTCTTCGCAGTGGTGGTGATCACGTGGAGTAGATGGGGTGTGCCAGGTGCTAACTGTTGTTAGGGGGTGATTAGCTGGATGTAACACCGTTGCAAGCTTTGCAAACAGTGTATGTGTTCGAATGATTATGGTTGTGAGTCTGCTGCCTTGGTGCTGTGTGAAATTAATTAATCCACATCATGAGAAGGTGCAGATGTAGCAACTCAGGGAAAATAAATCTCACTCCAGGATTTTACGAGGGAAAAACAGTTAATTTAAAGGGGCATAAACCATAACAAAAACTACACACATTAGTAGAAGCCAAATAATTGACTCGCCGTACAAACTCAGGGTATCACGCATAAGTCACACACATAAATAAATGTTGCAATAATGAACACTGCAGTGATGTCTAAAATGGGAATGGTAACTGGACGGGGTCCCTAGAAAACTTCTCTGGTACTGGGATACACTCCTCTTCTATCGGGGGAAGTGGATTGACCAGTCGATGCACGTGTCTTTCCTGGTCGGGCCTTAGTGCTCTGCCGATGGCGATCTAAGGATTTAAATCTGTGAGGCTCTGGAGATAACCCATCACATGTTGGGTTAAACGCTCTTGAGCGATGACGTACGGGACAAGGTTGGCCAGGACTGGGTCTCTCTCAATTCGTCCACCAGGAAAAGATGTCACTCCTCCGGGTGCTGCACGGCTCGGGAAGTAATAATACCCTCGTTCGCTGGCATAGGGTACCGTGAATCGAAGGCGAGCAAGCGCTTCATATGCAACAGCTTCTATGGCCATATGTGGGGTTGGCATAGATTTCCCCACGAAGGAGATCTCCGTTGGATCTTGGTTTGAGTTTATGGGAGGGATGTGTACTGCTTCCCAATATCTCGAGGTGGAAGGGGTAATTCTCGATTTGAACAGCTCGTACTGGGGTGGCTGGGTAGCTCCCATGGTACTGCAGGTAAAGTCCCGCAATATCTTGACAAAACTACCCGGGGTTGCATCTGGGATTCTCAGATAAATGATGGGGCTCGACATGGCAAGAAATGGTTGTGAGGGTGGTGCACAAGGTGAGAGGTGCTTGGCAAGGTCACGCGGTGGCCTTTTTATAGCACCGGAGCTGGGTCATTTCTACCGTGGCGAATGGTAAAGAAAATTTTCAGCTCTGTTCCAAGGGTCGGGGTCAAGCCACAGATTCACACATTTCACTATAGTGATGTGTTACTGTGGGGTTGACAGGGTGATTTTTGGTAACTCTGTCTGGGATAGAAATCTTATACTGCATACTGGCGTATCCAGGCAAGGCTACCATTAAAACAGAGGCACGACAACAGGCGGCATTTAATTACAAGGCCACACGATTACAAAGCGAGGGTACACTGGGACTCGATACGACTCGGGTGACTTAGTCTACCTCGTTTACATCCAAGCGGGCGTGCCTTGAGGCTCCTCCACGGGTCTCGTCGTCTGAATTAGCTGGAGTGGGTTGAGGGGCTGCAGGCTCGGGGTAGCGATGAGGACCATCTCGGGGATTGTTGGCCACAATCCCGTTGGAGTGTGCTCCCAATATGCGACGAAGCACTTCTGGGGTTATCACAGCACCTTGGCCGATGGCTGGGGCAGGCCTCAGGGACTTGATCGGGTGTCCAAACAGCATGACTGGGTTGTCGGCGTTGGGCTCATTCTCTTCTATCGCCGGGGCTCGACGAACCAGCTCTCCACGAGCTGCGATTAGATCAATAGTGATTTGATTGCATAGTTCCTCTAGTGCACTTACATAGCGCACTAGGTGCAACAACGCAGGATCCTTCTCGTGATCTCCGTTGGCAACTTGGGGTGGTCTACCATACCCTTCACGTCTGGGGTAGTAGTGGAACGAGCGACAGTTAACTCTGGGCGACAAGTGCTGGAGATGAACTATAGCCTCTCGAGCAGCTAGTTGGATGGCTTGAGGTTCAAAGGAAGTTGTCCTTCCGGTGAACCTGTAGGGGCGCTCGGGCTCTAGACCCCTACCATAGATGTGTACAGTGGCCCAGAATTGACGGCTCTCACCGCTCATGGGTCCTTGGTACACAACATATTCTAGGGGCTCTTCTAACGCATAGGCACGACGGGTGAGGTTTGCGAGTATGGTCACAAAGCCTCCAAGGTTGGTTGTTGTGGTCTCATTGTGCACGACAGGGCCAGGCATTGTAGCTTGGTTTGGGGTAGAGGCTGTGCTGTGCTGTGTTGGGGCTAGCATGCCCCTTTTTATAGGAAAAGGTGATGGAGTCTTCCTTCACACGTTTGCGAGAAATGACTATTTAGGATTCGATCACTGGCGCATGAGCGACAGGTTAGGTTGATAGGTTGGGCACCGACTGCCAAAAGGTGTTGGGTCAATGTGTGGCTATCTTGCACGAGATGCTTGGCTGGGGTTTGGTTATAGTTTGGTGGTTTGGTTTGCCTAAGTTTATTGACCTGGCTAAGATAGGATTAGCCAATGGTCATCCTGGCTCTGATACCAAGTCTGTCACGACCGGGTTTTCCGGGTAATTTCCAGAAAAAGACCATTGTGCTCATCATTCCCAGGATTACTGTTAGCTGATGAGGCTCCAACTTGATACAGAAATTCCAGGCAAAATACAAAAATTATGTGGTACAAGACCATTCTAGCCTGTGAGTACAACAATTGGGTTTCTAGTGGTCGATGGCAAAAGCGGTTTGTGAGACATCAGTGTCTATGGGACTCCATTTCCCACAGGATTAGCTGACCAGGTTAACTCCTATCTTCGCGAGGCTGCTATCACCGTTGCTTAGTTTCCAGGGCTGTCATCGCCACGCTCCTCTCCAAGCAAGCAATCTGGCCAAGACAATAGCCAGGGACAAGCCAGTGAGTACTTTGAATGTACTCGCAAACATTAAGAACACAGGTATAATATAATTGATAATCATGAACTAAAAAATCCATGATCACATCGTCAGTCATAAATAAAACATCTTTTATGCATGCAAGTAGGTTATTTTCATGCAACATGAATAAGCAGTAATAGAGTGGGAATAAAATGCCGCAGTCGGGCTTCTGAGCGACACCACATAAAGGGCTTTAAAAGAAATGCCACAGTCGGGCATTTGAGTGACACCACATAAAGGGCTTTAAAAGAAATGCCACAGTCGGGCGTCTGAGCGACACCACATAAAGGGCTTATAAGATAAATAATCACAATGAATATCCAGGAGGTAGAACCCTCCCAGGGATACTCGATAATATAAATAATGCAACGGGTTAGTCCATCACAAAATAATAATCATGGTCCTCACAAGTAACTAGTCGGTATCCAAGTTTGGTTTAACAATATCTCCTCCGAAGACCGACACTAAGACCAACACTTGACCCGTCCCAGACTGTAATCCTTAACCATGGACACGGCTATTCGAATAGGTTTAATCTCTGCAGAGGGTGTACTCTTTACCCACGAGTAACGGATTCCTTTAGTCCATCGGGACTAATTTCGTCTATGGCCTTTCAGTTGAAAACACGCCTAGCTTGCACACACCAGCTTAACTCATCGGTGTCTGGAATCACCCACGACACTTGTTAAGCAAAACTCTAAGTGGGGAGGCTACAACCTCACGTAGCATGGGATCAAATTTATATCGCGCGCTCTAAGGGGTGGCCTCCCCTCTCGGTCCCAACCGGAAACACCCATGCCCCCGGACCAGGTGGCCTGCCTACCAGCTACAACCGGTATCTTCCACCATGGCCTCTCTGTACGGTGTGTGCTTGAAAGGGGTTGACGACTTACTGAACCATACCCTACCTGCGGCAGGGACAAGTGGTAGTACATAGCAAGTATGGGGGTTACTGGAACAAGACTCGATCTACGGTCGACTCAGGAGGTTTATAAATTCCCTGCATGACATGTATAACAAATATATTTCAACCAACAAAATCACCACTCAATATACCTTACCATGCCATACCGGACGTAACCGTCCCGACGGAGACCGGCGATAAGCTCACGCCTACCCAAGGCAGAGGCTTTTCCCGGATTTCTTTCCGGTATGCATGCAAGGCACATGAGGATGATTACCATCACCAGTATATTCATTTCCAACAGCAAGGAAATCACTAATATGCATTCATGCAAACGATCATATCACATGAAATAACAAGTTCTCCGATATAAGGTGGTGTTATAAACGTGTCAACTAACACACCAAAAATATTATTCCGTGGTTGAGAATGCTTGCCTTTAATGGTGTGGAGAGGTGGGGGTGCTCTCCAAAATTTTTGAAAGCTTCCTTCTCTCCCAAAAATCCTATTTCCAAAAATATATTTGAATTAACACACATTTCAAAAACAGTACAAAAAAGTTGTTTGGAAAATCTTCAAATAAATCTTGAAATAAACTAGACCAAATTTGAGGGAGGTAGGAAAAAGAATCAACTCATTTGGAGTTAAAATTAAAAAGTTATAGCCAGTCAAAGATGTGGTCAAAATCTGTTATTTAAAAATAAAACAGAAAAGAAAACGTTTCGAATAAACACGTGCACGTCGAAAGCGTATTTTGGATTTACGCTTCCACTTACTCCAGCATGGACGGCGTGCGTGTCACTGATAGTGGGCCCGCCTAGCCCACTGGTCGGGTTTGACAGGTCTATTTCTCCCTCCTCTTCCTCTGCCCGAACGGAGGCGGGGCAACGGCGGTCGTCGCCGGCGAACGGCGGCTCCCCGCGGGTTCCAGAGGGTCTAGATGGATCCATGAGACCAAGGCGGTCCTCTCGGTGGTCGTTGGGTCGACGGGGGTGGAAGGAGTCGTCGGCGGTGAGCTTCGCGGCGGAGGGAGCTTCGGGAGTAAAGTGAGTTTGGGGCTACGGTGGTTCCCGATCAAAATTGTGTAGGGGGAAGGGCTCACGGGAGGATGAGGGGGTTCCTGGTGAAGAGAACGGAGAGGGGGAGGCCCTGGTGGTGCCGGAATGGCCGTGGTAGTGGCGGCGGCTGCGGTTGCCAGAGATGAGGAAGGAGGCCTCCCCGGGTCGATTGGCTGCCAATGGGGGTCCTCGGGAGATGGCTTGGGACTGCCTGCGTGCGGAGATGAGCTCGGGGCTCCTTAAATGGGCGAGCCAAGGCGGTTCCGCGGCGTCCGCGGATAAGGTCGCCGGCGACCGCCATTCTGTAGCTAGGGCATCGTGGCGGCGACGAGCGCTAGTGGACACACTCGTGGATGAGCTCGCGCTGTTCCAGGGGCCAGGTGGTGAGCGGGAGAGGCTCGGGCGGCGCCGACATGAGCAGAGGCTGTCGGGCGGCTACGGCGGCTAGCTCTTGGCCTGTCGGGCGTGGCGAGGGGCGGCTTGGTGCATAGCGGTGAGGAGGGACGTGCGTGGCGTGGCTCTGCAGTGGTGGCAAGGCCAGGGGCGCGACGCGTCGTCTCGGGCGCGGCACGTGCAAAACGCGTGCCAAACGCACGCTCTGCTCACGCCCAGAGCATGCACGAAACGTGCTCGACGTAATACCATGGCATGCTGGGGGGTTCCAAACTGCGAGAGGGTTAGCAAGGTGGGGTTATATGCTAGGGAAACACCATTGGACAGGCTGGTTTGGTCAGGGGATCAAGTTCATAGAGCAAACACAAACCCATGTCAAAACTGATCATGTCCATAAGGTGTTTGACAAAATGCTAAGGGCACTTAGGCAGGTCTTGGAGTGGCCAAAAACTCCAGATGGTGGTCTCTTTAGATGCATAAGAGGGTGCTGAGGTTAGTTTGTGAAAAGCACAAACTTGTTAGTGCAAGTTTTGCAAAACTACAATTCTGGACAGGAAATAAATGGCATTATTTCATGAACTAAAAATGATCCAATAAGTGCATGTTCCTGGACTTAGGGGTTTTGCAGGGAGGACTATAAGCAGGAGAAAGCACAAGGTCATTGGAGCAAAAATAAATAGGGTTGTAGTAGAAATCACAAGGCTGGACCAGAATGAAAATGAGGTTGATTCACTCAAATTTTTCGAATAACAGCACTAGGTTTTTGCATAATGTTGAATCATATGCTACTACCAACATCCCATAATTTTGGTGGAGGCCAGAGAGAAATATTTAAATGGGTTGTAGTGCAAAATTGCACTCTGGACCAGAGAAGGAAAATTGATGCAGAGCTCAAAATATTACATGAATAAAAGATATTCTTGTTTTTCCATAATGTTTAAAAACATCACATGACATCTCCAAATTTTGGTTGGAATTTTAGGTGAATTTATCAAATGGTTGTAGTTCAATTATGGCCATATAACCTTGGAAAACCATTTTTCAAGAAAATAAAGATCAAGCAAATTAATTATGTAATTAGTTATACTGATAAAAGGAAAGTTTTTCTTGAGAGATTAAACAAGTCCAATAACATATTTGAAAGGTTTTCATTTTGGGGAAAAGCTCCATAATAACAAGGGAGATAATGGTTCAAAAAAATAAAAAGGGAGCCCAGAAAATAAATGTTTTAATTCCTGGCAAAATCTAAATTAATAAAACAAGGCCAAAAATTTTGGGTGTCACACAATCCCTTCAACTTGAGTGTATCCTTGAGCAATGAGACGAGCTTTGTATCTGACAACTTGACCATGCTCATCTTGCTTGTTGCGATATATCCATTTAGTGCCTATTATATTGTGCTTACGAGGATCAGGACGCTTAAACAGTTCCCATACATTATTCAGCTCAAACTGTTGAAGCTCTTCTTGCATAGCTTGAATCCATTCAGGTTCCATGAAGGCTTCATCAACTTTCTTGGGTTGATATATTGAGACGAATGCGAAGTGCCCACAGAAATTTGCTAGCTGTGTTGCCCTTGAATGAGTGAGTGGACCTGGTGCATTGATGCTATCAATTATTCTCTCAATCTGTACTTCATTTGCAACACGAGGATGTAGAGGACGAAGATTTTTCTCTTGCTAATCATTGTCATCGTTAGAAGGATTGTCTTCAGGCTGAGCATTGTCTTGAGGTTGATCAGGTGCGGAGATGATAAGTTCCTCTTCAGGCTGAGCTTCAGATGGTATGATTTCTCCAGTTCCCATAAGTTTGATTGATTCACTGGATGGAACTTCATCTAGCACATTTGGCAGGTGCTCTCTTTGCGAGCCGTTAGTCTCATCGAACTGCACATCCACAGTTTCAACCACTTTATAGTGAAAGAGGTTGAAGACTCTATAGGACTGCGAATCCTTTACATATCCAAGGATAAAACCTTCATGTGCTTTCGGTGCAAATTTTGAAGTGTGATGTGGATCCTTGATCCAGCACCTGGCACCAAATACTCTGAAGTAACTGACATTTGGCTTCTTGCCCGTAAGGAGCTCATAGGATGTCTTGTTGAGAAGCTTGTGAAGATAAACACGGTTGATGATATGGCATGCAGTATCAATGGCTTCAGGCCAGAATTTTCTTGAAGTCTTGTATTCATCAAGAATCATGCGAGCCATCGCAATAAGTGTTCTGTTCTTGCGATCCACGACGCCATTCTGCTGTGGCGTGTACGGAGCTAAGAATTCATGTGTGATGCCCAAGGTATCAAGATACGTCTCTAGGACAGTGTTATTGAATTCAGTGCCATTGTCACTTCTGATGTGCTCTATCTTGACGCCATAGTTGTTCATGGCTCGATTGGCGAAGCGTCTGAAGACATCCTGCACTTCAGTCTTGTAGAGGATTATATGCACCCAAGTATATTTTGAATAATCATCAACAATGACAAAGCCATAGAGACAAGTAGTAGTAGTAAGATTTGAGTAATGAGTGGGACCGAAAAGGTCCATGTGGAGCAGTTCGAAGGCTTGAGTCGTTTTCATGATTGTCTTCGAGGGATGCTTGGCCCTCGTCATCTTTCCTGCTTCACAGGCACCGCATAAGTGATCCTTCTTGAACTTGACGCCCTCGATGCCTATGACATGCTTCTTTCTTGCAAGAGTGTGCAAGTTCCTCATGCCAGCATGCCCGAGCCTCCGATGCCGGAGCCAGCATTCTGAAGCTTTTGCTAGAAGACATACGACAAGTTGTGGTCCTACTGAGAAATCTATCATGGACAAATCATCTTTCCAATACCCTTCAAAAACTAGAGACTTGTCAGATTCCATTAGAACAAGGCAATGATATTTTCCAAACATCACAATCATGTTTAAATCGCAAAGCATTGAGACAGACATTAAGTTGAAACCAAGGGATTCAACAAGCATGACTTTATCCATGTGTTGATCCCTTGAGATTGCAACTCTACCTAGACCCAATACCTTGCTTTTACCAGTGTCAGCAAATGTGATGTGACTTTTGTCCGATGGACGTAAGGTTGAGTCCATAAGAAAACTTCGTTTGCCAGTCATGTGATTAGTACACCCACTATCAATAATCCATTCTGAAGCAGCTGGTGTCGTACCCTACAGTGCAGTTAGGGGGATAGGCTTCACGAAGAGAATTGTGAAGGATAAACATTTGACAAGCAAGTGGATTATGAAAGCTTAGATCAAGGTTAGGACTGATAGGGCAAGTAGCAAGCGACTCAGGAACAAAATACATAATAAGACCATTTGGGCATTTGATCTTGCGCCCTACAAGATGTTTAAGGTCCCCAGCAATAGCTTCAGATGATTTTGGTGTTCGGCTGGAGACCTTTCCCTGCAAAAAGAGAGTTAAGCTTTCTTAGCCACCCACATCTTCAAGGGTGGCTTCGAAGCAATGAGTCTAAGGGCAGCATCTGTGAACTTTGGCTGTGGAGCCCTAGCAAAAAGTCTTGCAGGTGGGCAATAGTACTCATAAGAATAAGCAGAGTAGTTCTTGGTCTTATGAACATGGCGGTTTGTGAAACACGCTCATATTCATAGGCCTGAGTAACGTTTCCCTGCAAAACATTTGCGTTAGTGCGACTCGGGTGAGTCCTCTGTCTATATGAAGCCTTTGGACCGTATGAAGCCTGTGGTCTGGGGTTTGTCTTCTTCATGTGTGGTGTCTTGACGACATTCACAGGAAGATTCTCCAAACATCTTTTCGGCACCCAGACTTTCTTCATAGGCGGCCCATTCCTGCTGTTAGTACCAATATACCTGGCAAACACTTCACCATTGTGATTCTTAAACAGTTTATAGTTTGCATCAAAGGATTCATCAATAACAATGGGATTAGCACAAGTGAAGCCAGATAGGGTGGATGGATCCACTGAAGGTTCCTTTGCAGCAACCCATGTGGTTTTGGGGTACTAATCAGGTTTCCAGTAAGAGCCATCAACATTCATTTTCCTTTCGAACCCAACACCCTCTTTCCTAGGGTTTCGGTTCAGGATCTGCCTTTTGAGGACATCACATAGTGTCTGATGCCCTTTGAGACTTTTGAACATCCCTGTTTCAAGCCATGTCTTCAACCTAGCATTCTCATCAGCAATAGAAGTGGCATCCTCAGCAGAGGGGTTAGTTACCACATCAGCAGTTAATGATATTTCAACTGTAGCAGCAGTAGAACATTCAGCAACAGAAGTAGTGTTATCACGCTCAATGCATTTAAGACATGGTGGTTCAAATTGTTCCAGAATCAGACTCCTCCTCAGACTCCACCTCTACCTCCTTAGAA
This sequence comes from Triticum aestivum, assembly GCF_018294505.1. Classification (NCBI taxonomy): domain Eukaryota; kingdom Viridiplantae; phylum Streptophyta; class Magnoliopsida; order Poales; family Poaceae; genus Triticum; species Triticum aestivum. The sequence goes on from NC_057800.1 coordinate 297,439,461, forward strand.
GCAGACTCCTCCTCTGAATCCATTTCCTTGCCGACAAACGCACGGGCCTTTCCAGATGAGCTCTTCTTGTGTGATGAAGACTTTGAGGAAGACTTGGAAGAAGACTTTGAGTATTTCTTCTTCTTCTTGTCGTCAGAATCATACACCTTGCTCTTCTTCTTCTTATTCTCATTGTCCCACTGCGGACACTCAAAGATGTAGTGACCAGGTTGCTTGCACTTGTGGCATGTTCTCTTCTTGTAGTCATGAGCAGAAGCTTCATCATTTCTTGAGCTGGATCGTGAAGACTTTCTGAAGTCTTTCTTCTTGGTGAATCTCTGGAACTTCTTCACAAGCATAGCAAGCTCCCTTCCAATGTCTTTAGGATCATCAGAACTGCAGTCACATTCTTCATTAGAAGAGGAAACAGCTTTTGCCTTCAAGGTGTGAGTTCACCCATAGATGGGACCGTAGATGTCTCTTTTCTAAGAAAGCTGAAACTCATGTGTGTTGAGCCTTTCAAGTATGTCAGACGGATCGAGTGTCTTGAAGTCAGGACGTTCTTGAATCATTAGGGCTAGGGTGTTAAACGAGGTGTCAAGTGATCTTAGGAGTGTCTTGACGATTTCATGCTTGGTGATCTCAGTAGCGCCAAGAGCTTGAAGCTCATTTGTGATGTCAGTGAGGCGGTCAAACATGAGCTAGACATTCTCATTGTCATTTCTCTTGAAGCGGTTGAAGAGGTTGCGAAGGACAGTGATTCTTTGATCTCTCTGGGTTGAGACGCCTTCGTTGACCTTGGAGAGCCAGTCCCAGACTTGCTTGGATGTTTCCAGAGCACTCACACGGCCATACTGTTCTTTGGTCAGATGACCACAGATGATGTTCTTGGCAGTGGAATCCAGTTGAACGAACTTCTTGACATCAGCAACGGTGACACATTCACCAGCCTTGGGAATGCCATTCTTGACGACATACCAGAGGTCGACATCAATGGCTTCAAGATGCATGCGCATCTTATTCTTCCAGTAGGGATATTCAGTTCCATCGAAGACGGGGCAAGCAGCGGAGACTTTAATTATCCCTGTAGTCGACATAGCTAAAACTCCAGGTGGTTAAACCGAATCACACAGAACAAGGGAGTACCTTGCTCTGATACCAATTGAAAGTGCTAGTGATCGACTAGAGGGGGGGTGAACAGGCGATTTTTATGAAAGTCTTCAAAACATGGAAGTTTCGAAGACAAACGATAGAAATAAACCTATTACCATGCAGCGGAAGGTAGACTACACTAACCAAGCCATAGTCAAGTATTCAATGAAGTGAAAGCACAATGACTAATAGCAGCTAGGCAGTATAGATCAGGTAGGAAGATAGTGTGAAGCCAATCAGAACAATCAGTTACTCAGTGAAGACAAAAGGGAATGCAATCATACAATGACTTCACCAGGGCCAACAGTAAGTAAAGGATTGGGAAGGACGAAACCAGTGACTCGTTGAAGACAATGATTTGTTGGACCAGTTCCAGTTGCTGTGACAACTGTACGTCTGGTTAGGGAGACTGAGATTCAACTCAGATGACCGCGTCTTCAGCTTATTCCCCTTGAGCTAAGGACACCTAGTTCTCGCCCAATCACTCTGGTAAATCTTCAAGGTAGACACCCAAACCTTCACAGACTTTGTTCACTGGCGATCCACAATGACTCTTGGATGCTCAGAACGCGACGCCTAACCGGCTGGAGGATTCACAGTCCTCAAGTGTAATAAGTCTTCAGATCACACAGACAAGAAGACTTCAGTGATGCCTAACACTCTTTGCCTCTGGGTGGTTAGGGCTTTATACTCGCAAGGAATTCTCTCTCAAAGGCTTCGAGGTGGGTTACTCTCAAACGACAAAAGCTGTACACTAACTCTGAGCAGCCAACCGTTTATGGTTGTAGGCGGTGGGCTATTTATAGCCACTAGGCAACCCGACCTAATTTGTCCGAAATGACCCTGGGTCACTAAGGAACTGACACATGTTCCAATGGTCGGATTTCAAACACACGCGGCAACTTTACTTGGGCTACAAGCAAAGCTGACTCATCCAGCTCTGGATAAGATTTGCTCTCATTGTCTTCGCTCAAAGACATAGGATTTTGGTTAAGCATCACTTCAGTCATTCTGACTGGTTCTCTTGGACCCCACTTAACAGTACGGTGGTTCATATGACTCAACAAAGAAGAAAAAGAACGACGAAACAACTAAGTCTTCGCGCTCCATAGTCTTCACACAATGTCTTCTCTTGTCATAGTCTTCAATGTGAATGTCTTCACATACCACCTTTGACTTCAATGTCTTCATACATTTTTAGGGGTCATCTATGGTAGGAAAACCGAATCAATGAAGGACTTCTACGTGTGTTATCCTGCAATTCTCACAAACACATTAGTCCCTCAACCAGGTTTGTCTTCAATACTCCAAAACCAACTATGGGTGGCACTAGATGCACTTACAGGAGCCAGCTTATGCGGTGACTCTCTCATGAGCATAATGAGATCTAGCCACAAACAACATGTAGGGTTATTCCGGATGATGTTTCCCGGGGCCCGAAGCTGTCTAAATCCTTGTCTTGTGTTGCGTCTCTCGATTCCGGTCAACCCCTCTCAAGCTATAACAAAGAGGTGCTAGCCTCATGACTAAGTCCTCACACTAGGACATCTGCCATGACAATTCCACGACAGTTGGCGCCCACCGTGGGGCTCGCGCACGGTGGTGTTGAGTTCCTGGAGGGATCTCTCCCAGGGATCAACGAGTTCGCTATTTTCTGGCTGAACAAGAGCCAGCGTGGAAAAAATTCATATATACTATGAGTTCCTCGGTTAAGATTGAAGAAGTATTCAAAAGTGGCATATGTAAGATTGAGTTAAGGGAATTTAGGTTTGGCGTTCTTCTAGAAGTCACCGATGCAATGCGATCCGTCGGTTCCGAATAGAGGATGAATTATTTACGGCCGCAGTCACATGCCGCCAAGACCATCAATTTTCCCGAAGCCTTTTTTGTTGATTAGGCACAGTTCCAATATCTGAAGGAATCATACGGTACTGTTACTGCTACTCCCAGTGCGAAAACCAAAGGCAACAACGGTGGAAGCTGCGGATCAAGTGAAAAGTACAGACAATGGCTACATGCATACAAGGAATCTACTAGGTTTCAAATATCAATGGTTTCAAATATAGTACTGGTATATCTTCAACTAGTACATCAACAGAAGCCAGATCGGTTTTTCTTTAGTCAACTTCGATTGCTACATGCATACAAGGAATCTACTAGGACGTTAATTTAAGAACTAGCGGGTGCACCCGCGCATTTGCACGGCTAGAGTAGTTTTTGTTATGTTTTATATTTGGGGCAGTTAATGTCTTCTGCTTGAATTTCTGAATTTGAACATGTAGTGTACATAATTTTATAATATTTTTAGAGCCTCACTATTCATATGTAGTTTCCAATTTCTCTATCTACTCCTATTTTAGTTTGGCCTGACATTTTGTTCTTAATTTTTTATCGCATTAAATGACATTCGTTTTGAATTGTTTATAGTACATTGGGAAATGCTAAAAGTTGTTTATTTTCCAACATGAATTTTGGCATGTAATTTATATATATATTCCTATCATTCAAAAATGTTTGTTGATTCTTACTAATCTTGCTGATTATCTACAAGTGAACAATATAAAGATTTATATCATATCTGATCCTTTGAATAACAATGGATAAGTTTCATCTATTTCCTGGAGGAAGTATAAGTTCCATCTTTTTAAGAGCACTAGATAGGGGGCACGACTTGCCGCGCGTTGCCCGCCGAACGGCGGGGCAAATGACAACACGCAGAGATGTAAATGGAGATGATCCTAACATGCTGAAAAGATAGATTATAATGTTAATTGTTCAGGGGCAATAAATCTTGAATGTAAATTGCCTTCGTTCGACGTAGATAGATATATGATATGATCATAATATGTCCATGACATGACAGGAAGATATGGGGAGGTACAAAAGCATGTGATTTGCATCTAATCCGGAGTAGCATAATAGAGGAATTCATGCATTTATACATAGTGCTATATAGTTGCAAGATCAAGCTATGTGTATGACAAAAGCGACGGGTCTTGAATCTAGCAAGGTTCAATGCAACGTAGACTCGGAGAATGTCTTATTCCATCGTGTTGTTGTAATGATGGAAGCCTGAAAAAACATATGAAATTGTGAACAATTATGTGTGATGTTGTTTGAGACGGGTCTAGGAGATGATGTATGTCTACCTGCAATAGTGTGTGTGGCGCTCTATTTTCCAGGGAATAGTGCATGACGTGCGGTCCTCATCTTCTTGTTACTTTTAGAAGGTAGACGATAGATGCTGACAATGAGTAATTGTGTAGTTAGGACACAGAAGCCACAACAGGGTTGGATGTGAAGACAACGATAAGAAGATGGAATGGAGAGCACCTATTATTTTTTGCTGTGACCGGGGTTGACGCACTTTCTTCTTCACTGGTATCCTGGGGGCAAGCAACTTATAAGAGAAACGAGCGTGAAGTACGTGCTACCACATGATAATGAAGATACTTTGGCGTGCGGTTTTACCTCGGACAACATGATTTGGTAATTGGCCCGTGAAGTATTCTTGTGCATAGAAGGTAGCACATCAGCTTCTTGTTTAGGCTTAGGTTGGGGACCCTGGTTAATTGCGGTCAGCGAAGAGAGTTGGTTACGCAGGGCGCTGGCCTGATCAGAGAGCGTCGACGACCAAAACTCCTCAGCCTGAAGTTTTCTTTTGCATTTTTTCATCTCCGTGAAATTTGCATCATCTACCGTGATTATGCCTATTTTCTGCAGGTATCCAAGGGCGGCAACACATGTAGATTCAATGCTTGGTCCATGAAATTCCTTTGTTGTGCTTGACAGGCTTTTGTTGTGCGGGGGCAAGTCAATAGAGACAGAGATGCCCACATCGTCACTGCCTATGTCCATGAAAGTGAATGGATGGATTGTGCCACCAATTAATTCAATTTCTTGTTCAAGAATGAATTTCTTGCTGATGGTGAAACAAATAGGAGATTTCTTTGATTTAACAAAAGGTAGAACGTAATTGTCAGCACGCAACGGCTTATGAAATCGATGAATGAAATGGAGAATGAGATGACAACAGCTTGGAACTAATTGGAGGAAAGCCCTTGACCAACAGCTCATCATCTGTGGGTAGCTTGATGGACGAGGTTGTCGATGAAGAGGAGGGTTCATCCATGGCGGTGTCTGGACGAGAAGAACAGGGTCGTGGAAATGAGAGGGGAACAGATCTGAAAACAAGGTATGCAAAGAGAGCTCGTATATATTTAACCTAGCTGCTTGGGCCTCTTTTGATGGGCCGCCCCATCGTCCTTGTGGCTTGTGGGCTGCCTCTGCATTGGTCTAGGTGCCTTGAGTGGCCTGTAAAATAATTGATGCTATATGCTGTTAGTCAAAAAAATGGCAATGTTGATAAGGTAGATTAGATGGGAATATAACCGCCAATCAGTGTCAATGCACACGATTAAACAGAAGGAGTGCCTCACATCACAGATGGCATAGCATTGATGCAAACCATACAACAGAGCATGTTCAAATTAAGGATTGCAGAGCACAGAATAACACGACGATAAATACAATTTACATAGTTAAGTTCGATAGGCTGGGAGTTAATCGAGTACATCCCTAGTACACACCATATAATTTACATATATAAGTTGAGTGGGTTGTGGTAGTGCATAATAGAGTAGAGTAGTGCAGCACATGCCACATAGCTTACATAGATAATAAGTTCAGTAGGGAATTACATAGGAGAGCAATGGTCGTAGCATAGATGTAAGATGCACAAACCACATAGTAGAAGATAGCAAGTTGATACCACCAAGCGATCCTCAAGAGGATTGTGTCGGTAAGTTGGCGATGCTGTATTAGAAGTGCTCCTCGGGCAAAGTGTCGAAGTCTGCAGAGCAATTACCTTCACTGTCAAAGATCTCCTCATCATCCAGCCAGCTGCTCATGTAGGGTGGATTCTCTGGTGGCACGGGCTCGGGGTCTACTGAACAGTTGTCTTCCTCATTAGTAAAGCCTGACATTGGGTCATATGGATATGTCCCAATGGACTGCAGGTACTCAACATCAAGGATGGTGTTCTGCTCAAGGTACTCACATATGTGCTGAGCACTCTGGAGAGTCGCATTGAGCTCAATGTGTGCCAGCGTTGATCCAGTGGACATGCCCTTGTCAATCAGACACTGAAGTTGGATGGTTGCTGAAAATCCAGTATCCAGTGAGTTATCCCAGCCTTTGCTGAGCTTCTTTATTATCTCTGTTTCTCACCAAGCTACTTCAGTAGTGTTTGATTGACATTTTCGATGGATTCAATCACATCATCTCTTTCAGCCACCTTCTCCATCATGTCTTTGTTTGTATTCATAATGGAGTCAAGAGTGTTGTTCTTATCTTCCAGTTGCTGCGCCAGAGATGTATTGACCTTTTTCAGTGTTTCGATACTGCGATCCTTTCTTTCAGACGCTCACGCAGTGACTCATTATTAAACCTAGCAGATTGAAGTTTGTTAGAGTTATAATCACCTGAGACCACACTGTGTTCCTGCTCCATGAATTCCATGGCTTTATGCGCAACATGATTCTGCGCTTCTTCCAGATCAGTGAAAGCAGAGGTTGAAATATATGTCCGACTAACAGGACGCTCCAGTTCACTCACAATTGGATGGAAGGCAACAGTGACTTCAAGGCACCCGCGATGAACTGCACATGCAGAGTAGCTGGCCGCTGGAAGGCCGACTTTGTCAAACATAGCATCCAGGATGACTTTGGAAGGAAGGTCCACAGGGTTCATGTTGAAACCTGGTCCAAAAATAATAGTGTAGTAAGAGTGAATGACATCGGAAATAACACTTATTTTTAAAATGGAAGAGTAAGCAAGCAAGCCAATGCTTTGGATGCAATCGAACATATGATTCTTATTCATTGTTTGTTATAGTTTGTGAGAAAGAGAAATCAACGCATGTAGTAAATTCAGCGAGGCAACGGGTATGTACTTTATAAAATGTAGTTAGGTTCGAGGTTGTGCTTGGAAGAGGAGTACTAACAAAACAAGATAGAGAATGAGATATCTTCTTTGGAAGGGCATTGGATTATAAATGCTTTATTTGTAATTTCTTATGCATAAATGAAGTGAGAGCTAGGATCTCATTCAGCAGAGGGCTTGGATCGAAATAAAATGCAGGTATGGTTAATTTAGTCCTCACAGTATTCTTAACCATACAAAAGGGCTGGTGATTATACTATCTCTACAAGTCGATGTGGTTCAGTAATGATGAAAGGACAGGGGATAAACCAATAATATTTAAATGTGGGTATGCATATGGCATTGCAAATTTGTGTCTTTATTTATCTAGGTGTTTTATCTAGGTGTATGTCTGTTCGCATCAAGTTCAGGGCCATTAACTCGGACCTATCTATTGTAACTAGGGTTAGATTTTAGAAATTACCTTCTGATAAGAACTGAGCATTGGCGAATGATTGAGCTGGCCTAGAGTTCTCATAGACGGCGAATCAAAGGGAAGAGCTCGGGCTGCAAGACGGGGAGGAACAACACTTAGGAAACCTAGCAAACCCATGTCCATAGACAAACCTGATCAAAATAAAATGGCGGGAGGAGAAATACCTACCGTAAAGATCAATCGTAGCTAGATGTGCTCTTCTTCATCTTGCACCGCTCATCGATTTGAGCAGCAGCGTGGATCTAGGTATGCGTCTGAGGGGAACTGCAAGGAGAGAAGCAGGGGAGTAAAGTGGAGGAAGGGGATCAGAGCGAGTGGTTGGATGTGTATGTGAGACGGTGAGTGAATAGTATCACCTCCTGCACCGATGACGAACAGTAGAAGCCGCCGCTCCAGCCAAGTAGGGAGGCCGCATGTGTCCTTTTCTGGTGACGGTGATCTAACCGGTGGTCTAGCGATCGTCCGGTTCTTTTGTACCAGGACTCCTACCCATCCACTGGGATATGGTGGACCTAGTCGAGAGAAGCCCACCGGGCAGCGAGAGTGATTTAACACAGTAGCACATAATGCGTAGGAAAAAGGAAAATGCCATCATCGCTAATGGGCTATATCTATCCTTCTGATCTAAGATTCTTTTGGGATGGGCCGACGATAACCAACTGTGACAGAGAAGGAGATATTTTTAAAGGAATGTAATTTAACAGAGAGAGTTAGCCCAGCACACCTAGGATAGAATAAGGCAGTTATATAGGCGCATGTACTAATTAAGTTCAACACCAAATCACCGGGATTACAGCACGTGAACCAAAAGGACAACAGGTAAATTGTCTTCATAGTTGGTCTTTTAAATTCTAAAGGCCGAGGATGTGGCCATCCGAGTCACCATCGTTTTGTTCCTCTGGATAACCAAATGCAACCTTGAGGAGCTGAAGGGCATCATGTGAAAGCTTGCTCAGCCGAGCAACAGCACGCTCAACTTCTGAAATCTTCCTAGCCAACTCAACGGCTAGCGCGGTCCCAGCTGGAAGTGACTTAGATACAGCCAAGGAAGATATCTGATCAGAGATTGAAAAGACATCACCTATGTAGTTACAAGTGGTCATTGCTAGCCCTTTGATCATTTCATCTTTCTCAGCTAGTAGGTCAGTAAGCTGTAAGTTGGCGTCCTCTGATCTTTTTATTTCAATATAGTTGTAGTCTTGCAAGACCTTCCTTTCGTTATCTTCCATATAGTGTATTGCCTTTTGAGAAACTACATCTATTGTGCTCTACAAGTTATGCAGGGGAGAGCTCGAGAGCTGGACCGGTGTAGGCGGGTGTCGCAGTGCTCTTTCGAGGGATAAAATGTAACATCAGTCACAAACTGGCCCCTTCGATGTGTCTGAGAGTGATAGCGCGGTGCTGGAAGGTCGAGCTTATCTAATATACCTCCGTGTAGATATGTACCCGAAATCTCAACGATCTCCATATCATCATCTATGAAAAAGAGAAATTAACTGGGTGAGGATGAAGCTATGATAATTCTATCAGGCAAAGGACATGCATAATTAAATAGGCCGAACACAGGAAGCATGGTAGAGATCAGGCACAAATGACAATGTAAAAATGGTACATAACAGTAAATACGAAACGAGGGAATCACTGCCTTCATCTCATTAAACAATAAAGGGCATGTTCGATAGATCCTAGTTTAACCTAGATGGTGACAGCACATAAACAAAAGCGGGCACATCCTATGCACAGAATTAGAAGATATTTCCACGGATAATGCAGCTGGTGATATCCTGGGGTAAAGGATATTCACCATCACATTCTTCTTTGCAGCGCCTTTGCGAGACGGCCACTCCTGTATTCAACTACATCTGGGAGATCTCCAAAAGGGAGGTTCATCGCAGCCGCATTTCACATTTGTTCAGAAAAGTAGTACATATATCTGGTAGACAGATGCCAACCTCTGCTAAGTTTCTTGCCTTTGATTTCTGATTCTTTGATCCGATTTTCAAGGAAGGCGATACGATTTTCCTGGCGCTTAGTTTTTGCATAGTTTATGTCTCTGACAACCGTGTTGGTCATAGACTCTATGTATCTGACTGCTTTGATAGCAGTGCTATCTTCGGTAGTGACTGAAGGAAATATGCCCTAGAGGCAATAATAAAGTTATTATTTATTTCCTTATTTCATGATAAATTTTTATTATTCATGCTAGAATTGTATTAACCGGAAACATAATACATGTGTGAATACATAGACAAACAGAGTGTCACTAGTATGCCTCTACTTGACTAGCTCATTAATCAAAGATGGTTATGTTTCCTAACCATAGACAAAGAGTTGTTATTTGATTAACGGGATCACATCATTAGGAGAATAATGTGATTGACTTGACCCATTTCGTTAGCTTAGCACTCGATCGTTTAGTATGTTGCTATTGCTTTCTTCATGACTTATACATGTTCCTATGACTATGAGATTATGCAACTCCCGTTTGCCGGAGGAACACTTTGTGTGCTACCAAACGTCACAACGTAACTGGGTGATTATAAAGGAGCTCTACAGGTGTCTCCAAAGGTAAATGTTGGGTTGGCGTATTTCGAGATTAGGATTTGTCACTCCGATTGTCGGAGAGGTATCTCTAGGCCATCTCGGTAATGCACATCACATAAGCCTTGCAAGCATTGCAACTAATGAGTTAGTTGCGAGATGATGTATTACGAAATGAGTAAAGAGACTTGCCAGTAACGAGATTGAACTAGGTATTGAGATACCGACGATCGAATCTCGGGCAAGTAACATACCGATGACAAAGGGAACAATGTATGTTGTTATGCAGTCTGACCGATAAAGATCTTCGTAGAATATGTGGGAGCCAATATGAGCATCCAGGTTCCGCTATTGGTTATTGACCGGAGACATGTCTCGGTCATGTCTACATTGTTCTCGAACCCGTAGGGTCCGCACGCTTAAGGTTTCGATGACAGTTATATTATGAGTTTATGAGTTTTTGATGTACGGAGTCCCGGATGAGATCGGGGACATGACGAGGAGTCTCGAAATGGTCGAGACGTAAAGATCGATATATTGGACGACTATATTCGGATATCGGAAAGTTTCCGAGTGGTTCGGGTATTTTCGGAGGTACCGGGGAGTTACGGGAATACGAGGAAGAAGCAATGGGCCTTAATGGGCCTTAGTGGGAAAGGACCAGGAGGTGACGCGCGCCCCTCCCAAGCCCAGTCCGAATTGGACAAGGGGTTTGGGGCGCGGTCCCTCTCTCCCTTCCTTCCCCTCTTCCCCCCTTTCCCCCCTTCTCCTAGTTGGTCTAGGAAAGGAGGAAACCTACTCCAACTAGGAGTAGGAATCCTACTCCCTGGCGCGCCCCTCCTAGCGTCGGCCTCCTCCCCCTTGCACCTTAATATACGGGGGCAGGGGGAACCCCTAGACACACAAGTTGATCCACGTGATCATATTCTTAGCCGTGTGCGGTGCCCCCTTCCACCATAATCCTCGATAATATTTTAGGTGTGCTTAGGCGAAGCCCTACGACGGTAGTACATCAAGATCGTCACCACGCCGTCGTGCTGACGGAACTCTTCCCCGAAACTTTGCTGGATCGGAGTCCGGGGAACGTCATCGAGCTGAACGTGTGCTAGAACTCGGAGGTACCGTAGTTTCGGTGCTTGATCGGTCGGGCCATGAAGACGTACGACTACATCAACCGCGTTGTCATAACGCTTCCGCTGTCGGTCTACAAGGGTACATAGATCACACTCTCCCCTCGTTGCTATGGATCACCATGATCTTGCGTGTGCGTAGGAATTTTTTTGAAATTACTACGTTCCCCAACAGTTGCATCCGAGCCTAGGTTTTATGTGTTGATGTTATATGCACGAGTAGAACACAAGTGAGTTGTGGGCGATATAAGTCATACTGCTTACCAGCATGTCATACTTTGGTTCGGCGGTATTGTTGGACGAAGCGGCCCGGACCGACATTACGCATACGCTTACGCGAGACCGGTTCTCCCGACGTGCTTTGCACAAAGGTGGCTAGCGGGTGACAGCTTCTCCAACTTTAGTTGAACCGAGTGTGGCTACGCCGGGTCCTTGCGAAGGTTAAAATAGCACCAACTTGACAAACTATCGTTGTGGTTTTGATGCGTAGGTAAGGTTGGTTCTTGCTTAAGCCCGTAGCAGCCACGTAAAACTTGCAACAACAAAGTACATGACGTCTAACTTGTTTTTGCAGGGCATGGTGTGATGTGATATGGTCAAGACATGATGCTAAATTTTATTGTATGAGATGATCATGTTTTGTAACCAAGTTATCGGCAACTGGCAGGAGCCATATGTTTGTCGCTTTATTGTATGCAATGCAATTGCGCTGTAATGCTTTACTTTATCACTAAGTGGTACCGATAGTCGTGGAAGCATAAGATTGGCGAGATGACAACGATGCTACGATGGTGATCAAGGTGTCGCGCCAGTGACGATGGTGATCATGACCGTACTTCGGAGATGGAGATCACAAGTACAAGATGATGATGGCCATATCATATCACTTATATTGATTGCATGTGATGTTTATATTTTATGCATCTTATCTTGCTTTGATTGACAGTAGCATTTTAAGATGATCTCTCACTAATTATCAAGAAGTGTTCTCCCTGAGTATGCACCGTTGCGAAAGTTCTTCGTGCTGAGACACCACGTGATGATCGGGTGTGATAGGCTCTACGTTCAAATACAACGGGTGCAAAACAGTTGCACACGCGGAATACTCAGGTTATACTTGACGAGCCAAGCATATACAGATATGGCCTCGGAACACGGAGACCGAAAGGTCGAGTGTGAATCATATAGTAGATATGATCAACATAGTGATGTTCACCAATGAAACTACTCCATCTCACATGATGATCGGACATGGTTTAGTTGATTTGGATCAATTGATCACTTAGAGGATTAGAGGGATGTCTATCTAAGTGGGAGTTCTTCAGTAATATGATTAATTGAACTTAAATTTATTATGAACTTAGTCCTGGTAGTATTTTGCATATTATGTTGTAGATCAATAGCTCGTGTTGTTGCTTTCATATGTTTATTTTGATATGTTCCTAGAGAAAATTGTGTTGAAAGATGTTAGTAGCAATGATGCGGATTGGATCCGTGATCTGAGGTTTATCCTCATTGCTGCATAGAAGAATTATGTCCTTGATGCACTGCTAGGTGACAGACCTATTGCAGGAGCAGATGCAGATGTTATGAACGTTTGGCTAGCTCAATATGATGACTACTTGATAGTTTAGTGCAGCATGCTTAACGGCTTAGAATCGGGACTTCAAAGACGTTTTGAACGTCATGGATCATATGAGATGTTCCAGGAGTTGAAGTTAATATTTCAAGAAAATACCCGAGTTGAGAGATATGAAGTCTCCAACAAGTTCTATAGCTAAAAGATGAAGGAGAATCACTCAACTAGTGAGCATGTGCTCAGATTGTCTGGGTACTACAATCGCTTGAATCAAGTGGGAGTTAATTTTCCAGATAAAATAGTGATTGACAGAATTCTCTAGTCACCATCACCAAGTTAGTAGAACTTCATGATGAACTATAAGATGCAAGGGATAACGGAAACGATTCCCAAGCTCTTCGTGATGCTAAAATCGACGAAGGTAGAAATCCAGAAAAACATCAAGTGTTGATGGTAGACAAGACCACTAGTTTCAAGAAAAGGGCAAAAGGAAGATGGGGAACTTCAAGAAGAACGGCAAGCAAGTTGCTGCTCAAGTGAAGAATCCCAAGTCTGGTCCTAAGCCTGAGACTAAGTGCTTCTACTGCAAAGGGACTGGTCACTGGAAGCGGAACTACCCCAAGTGATTGACGGATAAGAAGGATGGCAAAGCGAACATAAGTATATTTGATATACATGTTATTGATGTGTACTTTACTAGTGTTTATAGCAACCCCTCAGTATTTGATACTAGTTCAGTTGCTAAGATTAGTAACTCAAAATGGGAGTTGCAGAATAAACAGAGACTAGTTAAGGGTGAAGTGACGATGTGTGTTGGAAGTGGTTCCAATATTGATATGATCATCATCGCACACTCCCTATACTTTCGGGATTAGTGTTGAACCTAAATAAGTGTTATTTGGTGTTTGCGTTGAGCATGAATATGATTTGATCATGTTTATTGCAATACAGTTATTCATTTAAGTTAGAGAATAATTGTTGTTCTGCTTACATGAATAAAACCTTGTATGATTACACACCCAATGAAAATGGTTCATTCGATCTCGATCGTAGTAATACAGATGTTCATAATATTGAAGACAAAAGATGCAAAGTTAATAATGATAGTGCAACTTATTTGTGGCACTGCCGTTTAGGTCATATTGGTGTAAAGCGCATGAAGAAACTCCATGCTGATGGGATTTTGGAATCACTTGATGCTTGCGAACCATGCCTTATGGGCAAGATGACTAAGACTCCGTTCTTCGGAACAATGGAGCGAGCAACAGATTTGTTGGAAATCCTACATACTGATGTATGTGGTCCGATGAATATTGAGGCTCGCGACAGGTATCATTATTTTCTGATCTTCACAGATGATTTGAGCAGATATGAGTATATCTACTTGATGAAACATAAGTCTGAAACATTTGAAAAGTTCAAAGAATTTCAGAGTGAATTGAAAAATCATCGTAACAAGAAAATAAAGTTTCTACGATCTGATCGTAGAAAAGAGTATTTGAGTTACGAGTTTGGCCTTCAGTTAATAACAATGTGAAATAGTTTCACTACTCACGCCACCTGGAACAGCACAGCATAATGGTTTGTCCGATCGTCATAACCGTACTTTATTGGATATAGTGCAATCTATGATGTCTCTTACCGATCTACCACTATAGTTTTGGGGTTATGCATTAGAGACAGCTGCATTCACGTTAAAAAGGGCACCATCTAAGTCCGTTGAGACGACACAATCTGAACTGTGGTTTGGCAAGAAACCAAAGTTGTCGTTTCTTAAAGTTTGGGGTTATGATGCTTATATGAAAAAGTTTCATCCTGATAAGCTCAAACCCAAATCGTAGAAATATGTCTTCATAGGATACCCAAAGGAGACTGTTGGGTACACCTTCTATCACAGATCCGAAGGCAAGTTGTTCATTGCTGAGAATGGATCCTTTCTAGAGAAGGAGTTTCTCTCGAAAGAAGTGAGTGGGAGGAAAGTAGAAAACTTGATAAGGCAATTGTACCGTATCCCTTATTGGAAAGTAGTTCATCCCAGAAATCTGTTCTTGTGACTACTACACCAATTAGTGAGGAAGCTAATGATGATGATCATGTAACTTCAGATCAAGTTACTACCGAACCTCGTAGGTAAACCAGAGTGAGATCAGCACCAGAGTGGTACGGTAATCTAGTTCTGGAGGTCATGTTACTTGACCATGACGAGCCTACGAACTATGAGGAAGAAATGATGAGCCCAGATTCCGTGAAATGGCTTGAGGCCATGAAATCTGAGATGAGGTCCATGTATGAGAACAAAGTATAGACTTTGGTTGACTTGCCGAATGATCGGCGAGCCATTGAGATTAAATGGATCTTCAAGAGGAAGACGGATGTTGATAGTAGTGTTACTATATACAAATCTAGAATTGTCGCAAAAAGGTTTTCGACAAGTTCAAGGTGTTGACTACGATGAGAGTTTCTCACTCGTATCTATGCTTAAGTCTGTCCGAATCATGTTAGCAATTGCCGCATTTTATGAAATCCAGCAAATGGATAAACAAAACTGCATTCCTTAATGTATTTATTAAAGAAGAGTTGTATATGATACAACCAGAAGGTTTTTTCAATCCTAAAGGTGCTAACAAAATGTGAAAGCTCCAGTGATCCATCTATGGACTGGTGCAAGCATCTTGGAGTTGGAATATGCGCTTTGATGAGATGATCAAAGCATATAGTTTTATACAGACTTGTGGTGAAGCCTGTATTTACAAGAAAGTGAGTGGGAGCACTACAACATTTCTGATAAGTATATGTGAATGACATATTGTTGATCGAAAATAATGTAGAATTATTCTGCAAAGCATAAAGGAGTGTTTTGAAAGAAGTTTTTCAAAGGAAGACCTTGGTGAAGCTGCTTACATATTAAGCATCAAGATCTATAGAGACAGATCAGGACGCTTGATAAGTTTTTTTTCAATGAGTACATACCTTGACAATATTTTGAAGTAGTTCAAAAATT
This sequence comes from Triticum aestivum, assembly GCF_018294505.1. Lineage (NCBI taxonomy): Eukaryota > Viridiplantae > Streptophyta > Magnoliopsida > Poales > Poaceae > Triticum > Triticum aestivum. The sequence continues at coordinate 297,455,261 of NC_057800.1, forward strand.
GGAACGGTCAAAGAAAGAGTTCTTGGTTGTGTTACAAGGTGTGAATTGAGTAAGACTCAAAGCCTGACCACGACAGAAGATAGAAAGAGAATGAAAGTCATTCCCTATGCCTCAGCCATAGGTTCTATAAAGTATGCCATGCTGTGTACCGGATCTATTGTATACCCTACACTGTGTTAAGCAAGGGAGTACAATTGTGATCTAAGAGTAGATCACTTGACAGTGGTCAAAATTATCCTTAGTGGAATAAGGAAATATTTCTCAATTACGGAGGTGACAAAAGGTTCGTCCTAAAAGGGTTACGTCGATACAAGTTTTGGCACTAATCCGGATGACTCTTAGTCTTCATCTGGATACATATTGAAAGTGGGAACAATTAGCCAAAGTAGCTCCGTGCAGAGCATTGTAGACATAGAAAATTGCAAAATACTTACGGATCTGAATATGGCAGACCCATTGACTAAACTTCTCTCACAGGCAAAACATGATCACACCTTAGTACTCTTTGGGTGTTAATCACATAGCAATGTGAACTAGATTACTGACTCTAGTAAACCCTTTGGGTGTTGGTCACATATCGATGTGAACTATGGGTGTTAACCACATAAAGATGTGAACTATTGATGTTAGATCACATGGCGATGTGTCTCCAAAGGTAAATGTTGGGTTGGCGTATTTCGAGATTAGGATTTGTCACTCCGATTGTTGGAGAGGTATCTCTGGGCCATCTCGGTAATGCACATCACTTAAGCCTTGCAAGCATTGTAGCTAATGAGTTAGTTGCGATATGATGTATTATGAAATGAGTAAAAAGACTTGCCAGTAACGAGATTGAACTAGGTATTGAGATAACGACAATCGAATCTCGGGCAAGTAACATACCGATGACAAAGGGAACAACGTATGTTGTTATGCGGTCTGACCGATAAAGATCTTCGTAGAATATGTGGGAGCCAATATGAGCATCCAGGTTCCGCTATTGGTTATTGACCGGAGACATGTCTCGGTCATGTCTACATTGTTCTCGAACCCATAGGGTCCGCACGCTTAAGGTTTTGATGACAGTTATATTATGAGTTTATGAGTTTTTGATGTACGGAAGGAGTTCGCAGTCCCGGATGAGATCGGGGACATGACGAGGAGTCTCGAAATGGTCGAGACGTAAAGATCGATATATTCGACGACTATATTCGGACATTAGAAAGGTTCCGAGTGGTTCGGGTATTTTCGGAGGTACCGGGGAGTTACGGGAATACGAGGAAGAAGCAATGGGCCTTAGTGGGAAAGGACCAGGAGGTGACGCGCGCCCCTCCCAAGCCGAGTCCGAATTGGACAAGGGTTTGGGGCGCGGCCCCTCTCTCCCTTCCTTCCCCTGTTCCCCCCTTTCCCCCCTTCTCCTAGTTGGACTAGGAAAGGAGGAAACCTACTCCAACTAGGAGTAGGAATCCTACTCCCTGGCGCGCCCCTCCTAGGGCCGGCCTCCTCCCCCTTGCTCCTTTATATACGGGGGCAGGGGGCACCCCTAGACACACCAGTTAATCCACGTGATCATATTCTTAGCCGTGTGCGGTGCCCCCTTCCACCATAATCCTCGATAATATTGTAGCGGTGCTTAGGCGAAGCCCTGCGACGGTAGTACATCAAGATCGTCACCACGCCGTCGTGCTAACGGAACTCTTCCTGACACTTTGCTGGATCGAAGTCCGGGGATCGTCATCGAGCTGAACGTGTGCTAGAACTCGGAGGTGCCGTAGTTTCGGTGCTTGATCGGTCGGGCCGTGAAGACGTACGACTACATCAACCGCGTTGTCATAACGCTTCCGCTATCGGTCTACAAGGGTGCATAGATCACACTCTCCCCTCGTTGCTATGCATCACCATGATCTTGCGTGTGCGTAGGAATTTTTTTGAAATTACTACGTTCCCCAACAGTGACCTCATCTATGCAATACTCTCCTGGCACAGACACGTCGACAATTGAGCCTCCAGGATCCAGACCAGAAGTATTGAAGTTAATAGTAACGCGAACCTTACTATCCTCATGGATAGCATTCTCGTACTATGGTGGGCCTAGCCCAAGGTTTGCAAGGACCATCTCAAGTATCACCTTGTGTGGAATTTTGAACACCCTTGTAGCATCCTGTAGTACGACAGGATGTGAATTACCAGCGGATGAATAGCAGGACACTATTATATGTATAGGAATGGTTTTAAGAATATCAAGGCAGTCAATACATGGTTCAATTTACTAAATCAAAAAAACTATATAGCACTTAATCAGCCAAGAAGGCAAGGACAGAGCAGGTGCACTGAACTGTGTGTAACCTTTCAGAGGTAGCATACCTAACTATAGTCTAACAAGTCTGATCCATCAAAATTCATGGATTTTTGTTTAATCAAACTGCCTATATACACAAATCCAATTTCTTACTTCAGTTTCTTTTTCGTTTAGCCCAACCTGTGTCCAGGGTACATATCGTCATCTATATATGTATCAAAGAGAAAACGTTTTGCCCCTACCATGGAAACTAAAGAAAGGAAAGAGCATGGCCGGACCAACCTGGGCAAGCGCCGACAGATTATTGTTGGTGGAGGCAGCCGAGATCGAAGAGTCGTGATCTTGGGGTTCCTGGCTAGACATAGAAACCTGAAAGTGCAATCGGTGGATCTTGGAGATCAAGAAGACGAAAGCATGAAGCGAACGGTAAAAGGAAGAAAGGTCATCTGGCGATTGAAGCGTGGTTGTACCTTCACAAAGAAGCTGAGGCAGGAAGGGGGAAGTGCAGGCACAGACCAGAGGCTCGATGGCAGGCGGCGGCGGTGTGGCAAGATGCCAGGGAAAAATGCAGCCGAGAAGGCAAACGAAATGACCCAGGTCTGACCTAGTTTGGATAAAGCAGAGAAGGAAATACAATGAGCCTCTACTTACGGGTCTGGTGAATGGAATCCCAAAAGAGTTTAAATGGGCTGCATGCCTATTCACTGCGTTAGGCGTCTCTGCATGTTACCTCAGCCTATCACGTGCGGCCGAAGACCTATTGGGCCGGGCCATGGACGAGGCTGAATGTTTCAGTTCCTTTAATTAGTTTTCTATTACTTTTGCTCTTTGTTTTTGTTGATTTTATGTATCTTCTTTCTCAGGACTAACTTGTAATTTAAAAAGGTTAAAAATATTAGCAAAACTGGACGATGTAAAAGAAGCAGTCATTATGGCAAGAGAGCGCACATGTTTTAAATTAGAATAAACATTTTATTGAATTTGACGAACAAATTTATACGAGCATTTTTTAACAAAGAGGAACAACTTTTAATATTTGATGAATAAAATTTGAGAGTGATGAACATTTTTTCAACTCGCTGAACAAGATTTGGATTCTAGATTTGGCTTGATACTGAATTCATGTGTAACCAAAGTAAAAATGTTATTTTGTGAGCATTGCCCCTCCATGGGAAAACCAATAGCACCTACCAGTACAACATAAACCAAGGCTGGAGGCTGGAGGCGTGGTCTAAACCTCATGAAAATCCACTTGCAACGAAGAATGCAATGGCAAAACAAATGGAAAGGCATGGTATAAATTACTTATAATCGATCACATCAGTAGTAGACAATACAGCGGTCGCATCACAAACCTACAATTTAGATGAGCATCAACAAAGCATGAGGACAAGCAGACGTACATTTAGGAAAATAGACTAATCAGCTAGCCAACTGGACTGTGCAAAAACATCTTATCTTATCATCTTTTTGAGAGTAGCCTGAGCCTAAGGAAAAAGATAACAAAGGCGTAGCTAATATAAGATGGTCCATACATACTGGTGTATCTACATTCATCATACTAAGAAGGTTTAGGCCAAAAGACCAAGAGGGTAGTTAGCAGGGCAGAGATCAACTATAGGGAATATCTACATCAATTTCATGAGCAGTTGCACGACGGTGTGGCTTCACGATGGGGTAAGCAGATCCATGACAGAGAGGTTGGTCTTCACAGCCTCGAATGATTCAATAGCATCGACATGAAATGCTGGCCACCTTCCAAAGAAACCGTCAGACGACACATGAACATGAAACATGCATTTCATGCCAAGCAAGCCTAAAAGTTTAGGAGGGGTTTTCCTGAGCATCAAGGCCGCCACATGAACATTGCGAATAGCAGGGTGATGACGCATGTTATTGCGAATGACTTGGCCAGCAGATCGATCGACAATCTGTTGCCCTTTCAATCCAAACAATTCAAACTCGGCTTCTCCGCTTCGTTCTTTTGCAAGGACAAATAATGTGTACCTGGTCATTAGCAAACAAACTATAAGAGAAGAAAAACAAATACTATGAACCAATGCAAATACAAGCTCGTTTTACCCTATTGTTGCACTGGTACATGAACAACTATGGTGCCCACATGTATATACATCGGGCTGAGTGAGTGATGTTGCAGCTGGCATGGACATATAGTGGCAGGACGTACAGAAGTTGGCCCACCATTTTTTCAAATGTGAAACCCTTGTAATTATCACATTGCATCGAAAAGTACCTGCCTATGATGCAAAGGAAGGCGGTGTATTAGCAGCATTCTTGCAAATGCATAAATCATAAACACTATATAGATAGACAGTTAATACTATCAGGGACTACATTGTTACCTCCTTGTGATATAGATTAATGTTCATGAGGTGCGTTAATAATGCTGTAGGAAGGACATCAGCATGTTGGGCCTGGAGGATAATGTTAGACGGCGCAGGAAGGCGCTCAATTGCTGGGAACGAGGGTGGGAGCCTGACAAACAAAGACGACATAGTACATAAGTATAAATCAGAAAGAAGAAATGTCATATGAATAGCCCAACACTCCTTACCTGCTCCTAAATATATTTATATCTGGTATGTCATGGTTGACATACCATTTGCAGGCACATCCTCCAGATAATTCTTTAGATCCTAGCTTATGGCAAACGTCACAATCGTCAAACACACAAAGACAATAAGAAAGAAGTACACCAATTCATCAGTCTGTTGCATAGCGAACCTTCATTAACAAAAACGGTGGCGCCAACAGAGATAACTACAGCTGGTTCTGTTTGGCCCATGAAATTAACACTTTCTCCGTTAAACCGAATAGCTCTTTCACCCCAGAGGGTTATCCCAAGCTCGTTGCCACTAAAATAATATGAGAACAGAAGTGTACCGATAGGATGAGCTGCTATGAAAAATGGCCAGTAGAAAATAAAACAATACATGAAGATAAGAAACCAGAACACATACTTATGATCAGATAGGAGTACACGTCGCTTGAATACTTGTCTAAGTGTGTGAGGCACTCGAATAGCTTTTGACAGGAGAGATTGCCATGATGACTCCGATAAAATCTACATGAGCAAATGCGAACCTACTATTTAACAGACAACAATTTTTGTAGAATAATGGATTGTAGAACATAAGAAGAACCACTAGTGTAATTTCCATCACCTATGTAGTTCTGAGGAGTATCATTTGTAGGGGGCAGCTCGTTAATTGGAGTCAAATGGAACATCCACTCTGGGAACTCGTCGTTTAGGTGGAAACAGTTCTTTATGACTGTAAATTGTGTAAACTTGATCATCAATGGTGCGTCAATGGGGTTCAAAATGATTGGCCGAGGAAGCACGGCAAATCGACTAAATTCATACACCACGCCCTCAGGTAGCATGTCAATATGAGCGGCAAGAATATCCGGTGGGACAGTTGCGTAACCATGGTTACCCTACAAAAGTAAAACATTATCCTAGACAGACAGTAGCGCCGAGCATTAGGAATATACTTCTAAATAGCTTTAATTCGTACCTGAGCATCCAGAAGAACCATGTGCACAACTTTGACAGGTCCATTCTCCAAATCACCATAGTAATGCCATAGGCGTGACAGACGAACGCAGACAGATTGTTCGCCCCAGCCGGCGTGCAGATCGAACAGAGCAACACAAGCCATCTGACAAGAATGGCACCAAGATAAACGTTGTTAGATTCCAGATGCGAGAAGAATGAGGCAAAGAACATGTGGGTACTCTAGATCGATACAATCAAAATCAAAAAGACGTGCAAGGAGATTTTTGAAGGCACGCAAAAGCTTAGGAACACGTAATGGCACGTCGAGGAAAGCAATGACAAGGCCTGGATATTGGGAGTATAGGGTGGCACGCCATTACATCCGGAGAGGAGAATGGAAGCAAGAAGAAACTTACCAGAAGGATGAGAAGGCGAAACCCTAGAGGCGCTACCGACCGGAGGGGGAAAAACCAAGCTGGAAACCTGATGGAGCAGACGGGCATTATATGCAGACCGATATACAGGTGGGCCAAACCAGAATCCCATGAGAGGGTTAAAGCTTCGTATGGTTCTCATGGAAAAAACAACAATGTAATAGCAAGCGGGTCGTGGATGCATCGGCCATGGTTTTATAATATCATGATGGAAAATCAAAAGAGAAAATAGATACTATCATATGGATGAATGCAGCTAGTTAACTTACTCAAACTAAAGAGCGCTTAATTTGCCAAATAATTTATCAGGATAACCTGTTAACACCAGAACCGAGCAAGACATAAGAAACGACCCACAGGGGAGCCAAGAGATAAAGCTTTCACAAATTAAAATAAGAAAGACAACACGGGCATAGATTAGGTTCAATGATTCATAAACATCTGGAGTACAAAGTAGATCCATGATGATGTGATTAGAGTGTATCAATCGCCTTTTGATTTACAAAGGTAATAATCCTGACACAAGTACTTCTGCCCTCCACACACAGATATCGCCATGACCGAAACTAAAACAACAGGGCAAAAAGTACTTCACAGGGCATGTCCAGCCACTCGCCTTCCCATTTCACATCGGGCGCCGAGTCCAGGGCATGCACGGATGCATTGATCATGTATCTTGGACAGATGCAACGGACAAGTAATAAGCACAAGACATCATACATATGTAAACCTAGAAATGAAATTGTAGAGAGTGAGCCAAGCCATCCAAACCTGTCAAAAAGACGGTTTCTAGCCAGGTAGCATGACAGTCCGGATGGACAACAACATGACTGATCGCAGTCATTGTCACCCATAAGCAACCAAGTGATGTGGTGTTAAGTGCCTGCGAGCGGTAGCTCAAGCATGGGAATCGCTCGTACAAGCATACCGGCAAGGAACCGCCAGTTTACAACGACACTACCCAAAAGTGTTGGATCTCCAAAAGTTGCGTTGCCTCCTGGAACAACAGCCAGAAAAATAGGAAACCATCGATGAGAACAGTCGGTGTAAACGCAGGTCACAAGACACCTAAAATGAAATCATGAAAAAGAATGCTTTGTGCTTACCCAGGCGGTATTCCTACTTATTTTTCCCCCGCTTGCTCGAGTTGCCTCGAGCATCAGTAGGCATAGACAAGCGAGGCCTGAAAACAGCAAGGACAATTAAACCGTTTTGCAGTGGAAGCAAAATGCCCGAACACAAGTAAAGAAACAGAGCTTACTTCTTTGCATCAGAAGCATGATCAGGTACTGGCAGGGCATCTGTCTCGTTGGAACCAGCAAGCAGGGGTGATCTCTCCTGCTTAGTGACAGACCTGTTGCCATATGAGAGGAAAGATGTATACATAAATAAGTATAGATCGACAAGAGATATTTGCAAAGACAGATGATGGGGAAATTACCAAGCCGTCGCACTCTTCATCATCAAGAGGATTGTCAACTAGATCAGATATCACAGGGGCAGCCGAGATAGGCGTATTGTCCTTGAAAAGTCCCTGTTGAGCCTTTGATTTAACCTCAGATGCCACACCGCTGTAAAAAAATAGAGAAAATGTATGAAACACAAAGGTGCATTACCAGCTCAAAAGGAAAATGTTAAATTGAGTGTAACTGCACTGACCTACCCACACATGGCTTCGTCACAGAAGGCAGGGATGACAAAGCAGAAAGCAGAGCCTGGCTCTTATCGAAAAGGGAAAATTGATCAAATGACTGGGTAAAGCAAAGAAACAGAGCAAATAACCAATCTATAAGAGCAAACGCGATAAGAATGGAGTTGAACCTCAGGGGTGTTGACAACCGAAGGTCGGGGTGTGGAACTGCCAGGGGGTAGACTGTTGGATGATGCACATGGCATTGTTAAAGGAGGAGGACTCTCATTTGGCAAAGATCCTGAGCTAGTTGCTCCAGTTGTTACACTTGAAGCTCGATCAGCTACTGTAGACTGTGGCTGCTTTCCTAGAGGCGTGTCAATCCTAAGCACCTGGAATGACAGCTCATCATCATCACTGGTGAAACACTTGCTTAATATGGAGACAACGAAACAGAATTTCCTTGAGATAACAGTAGAGAGCTCTCGTGGTGTGACAGGGTCTCCGCGGGCAGACTGGACAATCTCTAGAAGCGGGGCAATAGGTGATCGCCCATGGCGTAGAAGACTTATCGGTGGTGCTCCAACTAGCTCCCTTCCCACTCTGTCAAAGAAGACAAATTCAGCCTCGCCAGGCTCATTGACCAATGCATCATCATCATCTCTTGCAACATAACAAATCTGGTACCTTCAAGAAAAGGTAAAGATGTATCTCAATAAAAGCAACAAACCGAAACAAATAGCTCATACGGTAGTAGGCACAGTTCTCCAAACAGATAGTTACCTTGGTATTGCATCTATTCCAGCACAAGCTAGATCTGAGCATCTGTAGGCAGTACCATCTGGAAGGGAAGACTTGTGACAGGTAGTGCATGAAGAGAACCACCAACGTTGAGAAGGATTAAGTCTGCTGAGAATAGCCGTGCAAAAGAACTGGGCATCCTATAACCAAAGCAGGGAAATGTGTTGGATAAAAACAGTCGAAGAACAATCCATTCTCAACAGAAAGACCAGTATGGCAAATTAATTACCCGGTTATCAAACATATCCAGATTAGCCAGTTCTCGAACCGCTTTTGTTTCTAAGTTAACATGCGCATCCACTTCAGCAGCTGTGTGTCCAGGTAAATTGATATGCTGAATAGCAGTGAAATTGTCATAGAGCCTACATGTCAACGACAAACAAGAATCATGTTCTGAAACATAGATGACCCACATCACTGGTGATTCGAAGTTGGTCAAGAAGATTGGGCGACTAGCAATCAGTAGACGTGCATACAGACAAAGATTGGATGCAGAGGAAGGAACAAACTAAATCACCTGTTGCGGAAGTCATGGATATCAGGAAGGTCTTCATAGATGTACCATCGGCAGGCAGCACTGCTGCTCACACCCCTGTGACATATATTAAAGGATGAGCCCACAATTATTTGTATGATACTGAGAAACCAAAGCAGGTACCAAATATGAGATGTGACAACCTAGCTAAGAAAAATCAATTATCCTCACCATCATAAGTCTTGACCAATGTAGCAACAAGGATGACTATGACATGATCGGTGCTGCCGAGCTCCATCACCTCATCAGCTTCAAAATTCAGGGATGTTTCTCCCCACAGTATGAACGTGATATGATGGCCCCTGCGTAAATTAAACCAATACGTGCTTAGGTACATGGAACCATTTGCAATATGTACATGCTTCTGAAGACAAAGGAAACATCGGGATCATACATGAGATCTTTCAAATGAATAACTCATTTAGTGGGAGGCTCAGTCCGGCTTGCACTAACATACTGAACAGCCTCAGAAATTCCAGTAATCAATCCAATGACATCTAAGAAAGGAAAATAGGTTATTGAAGATCCCCGACTAAACACAGAAGGCAGAAGCTGATCATTTGTAGAATCACCTGTAAAGCGCTCTGGCATGTCTGCTGGCCTGGGGAGATGAGCTATCGGAGTAAGCACATACGTACAGAAGGGGAACTCCGCCTCCATTCCAGTCCTCTCCACAAGCTCAGTGCGCTTTGTAAACTTTATCATTGAATGACCTTCCACCGGTCTAAAAACGTATTTCCTTGGGAACACCAGGAACTTTCAGATGTCATAGATCTTCCCCTCTTCAATATGATCGATAAAGCTATCAACGTTCTTCTTTGGGACTTCAGCGTACATGTGATTGCCCTATCAATCGAAGGAGCAGAGTATAAGTAACCATATAAACAAGGATATGTAAATTCCTGCGGATGACGACAACCATTAAAAAGGGGCGTGGACACTATACCTATGCATCCAAAAGGACCATATCTGTATGCTTGATACGGCCGTGGTCAGTTCCACCACGATGCTGCCACAACCTAGAGACGTAAACACGAATGCGCCAGATGGTGGTACCCTGGCGAAGCTGAGACAAAGGGCTAAACTCCATATGTAAAAAGGAAATAGTAGTTTGAAAGGAGTGAGCATCAAGGAAACCACATATGAAGCCGAACAAACAGCAACGGAGGGTATCAAATGGCACACTTTCACAAACTGCCAATGATGTAGGAAAGAACCTTGCATGAAGAAAAAAAATCATCTGCAAGATACAGCGATAGGGACAGACGGGATCACACGAGACATGTCCCAAGTCCTAGGATACAGGACAGGCACACTGAAAACACAACATCGAGTAGGACAAGAGAGCCTAAGGAAACGACCAAAAGCATATTCACACTACAGGGCCAGCAAGTTTATCTGAAGCGTGGCAACAGAGTATCACGACGAGTAAGGCAACGATATTAAATATGCACATGTAGTAGTGATTGGAGACATGCTAATCAGGTATAGTAGGAAAGCATAAAGTGTTACAAATAGTCCGAACAAAGGCAAAGGCATATGTAACCACCACATGATCAACGCGAGAATGATCAAAAGGAACCAGCCGAGGCATAAACCTCGGGATAGACGATATTTCGAGTCTCAGACGTGCACTTCTCATCTTTATCTTCTATAAGAAACTTAAGGGATTTCCTAGAAGTGACGCGTGACACAGCAACATAAAGCTGCCCATGAGTAAACACATGCTGCTTCAGATATATCCCAATAGAAGATAAGGTCTGACCCTGACTTTTATGTATCGTCATCACATAGCACAATCTAATAGGAAACTGTCGTCGCTTCAAGATGAAAGGCCATTTGGATTTCTTCCATATCAATTCTATTCTGGGTAAGTAGACAATGTTTCCTATATGAGAACCCATCATAATAACAGCCTGAATCACACGATCAGCCAACTCTCTAACAATCAGGCGAGTCCCATTGCATAGGCCGTTGGCTTGACTCAAATTTATAAGAAGCATGATAGGAACACCTGGTTTTAAGAATATTCTATGCTCAGGAAAATTATCATAGAAACCGCGTTCAAAACCTTTGGAGGATAAATAACATTGCTTTCTTTCACAACATCAGCGGCTTCAAATATTGAGTCACAGCTTAAGTACTCTCGACCACTCTGCGGCACAAGAGACATCACATAAATATTAACCTTCTCAGCCACCTCATTGGTTGGGGTTAGAATAGCTCGCTCACGAAGGTACCAAGGTTTATCATAGTTTGCAAGAAAATCTATATAAATCGACGAAACTATGGCAGAAATGTTATCTCCATCAGTATGAATCAAGAGGTCATCTGGTATTTTTATCCATGTGGTTTCAGATTCTCCTTCCCTTTTGGTTGCTGGGAGTTTTCCGTTTCCAAGATCTAACACCCACTTACTAAAAAATGCCACATCTTGCTGTAACACAGGATCCGCACCAGGCATTGAGAGATGCATATTGATGGACAAACGTAGGACCAAAACAGATTCCCAAATAGGAGAATTTGTTATGGTTGCATCGACAATCTCTGGTCTAGACCCACCTTCAATAACAGGTAATATTTGTCTAAAGTCACCTCCTAAGACAACAATTTTTCCCCCAAATGGAACATCAGCAAGAAAAGGATCATCACATGACAGAAGGTCACGCAAAGTTCGATCTAAGCACTCAAAGCATCTTCTGCTTGTCATAAGTGCTTCATCCCAGCTGATCAAAGAGGTATCTCTTATAAGATTGGCCAAGTGCGTGCCTCTTTTGATATCACACATGGTGGTCTGGTCTATTAAAATATGTATTTTAAATCGAGAATGAGCAGTCCTACCACCCGCAAGTAACAAAGCCGCAACACCCGAAGATGCAACAGTCAAAACAATTTTTTTTGTCCCCTGAGGAGAGAGATTATAGCATTCCACAGAAAAGTTTTCCCAGTGCCACCATACATAGAAACGAAGAAAACACCAGAATTTTCTTGTAAAACACAGTCAACAATAGTCTGGTAAGCAGCTCGCTGATCAACATTAAGCATCCCATGCAAAACTATAGCTTCCTTTGCAAGTTTTTCAGAGTCATACGACAGTTCCTCACGGATCAACCTATTTTCGTAGAAAGTCATTTGAAAGGATGTTTTAGGAGGGAGATTAAAGTCTCTTATCTGAGCCCCATTTTTAACAAACACATCAGTCAGCTCCTCAAGCAACAGGTCTCTAAGTTGGTAAATTGGCATTTCATATTCAAGATTACCCATGGCAAGCCTAACACGATGTTTAATATCATCAGCAAGCGTAACCCAGTACCGCTCAAAGAACAATCTCTCATCCCTAACCCCACAATGAATAAGCATAGTAACAAACAACTGTCAAAGGCTTGGCCCAAAACCCCAGATGGATGCTTCATCAAATGCACGGTACCATTCTAGATCATCACCCAGTAAACCTCTAGCTGCGCACGCCTCTTTGAAAGTACCGTAAACAACACCCTCAAAGGTTCTAAGGTCTTCATAACTCGTTGCTCCTTTTACAATCATAAGAAGCATCCACGAGTAATATAACTCGCGACCTGTTGGGTGAACATAGTAAATGCGGCCTATCTTTTAGCATCCCTCTCTAACATGCCATGACCTATCAGCACTATCCCATGTAAATTTAGTAGGGAAATCACAGTACGTCAATCCTAAACCTTCCTCAAACTCTAAATTAGCTTTGAACTACTGAGTGAGCATTGTTTTTGTTAGGAAGCGAGAATCAGCTATTGGTTCTAGATTTGCTTGGGCACTGAAACTAACAAAGTTCATATTTGGCAAATGAGCAACCAAACGCTCAAGAGAGGGAATCTTTCCGTGTATAATAAAACCATATATATGCCACAAACCACTATACTCGCATATATACCTACAGCTTCGATATTCTTTAATCTCATCCACTCCATCAGAGGCAGAAGCATGATCATCATTGCTCTTAGCATTGGCTCTTTCCAAAACCACTTTTGAAAATCTGGGCCTTTCGTGACATACTTAAATAGATATTTCATACACTACAGGAATCAGCTACTTTGCCGTCTGCCACGGCGGACGGCAAAGGCATGAACGGCGGACGGCAAAAGGCTCCGGCAAAGTAGGCTACGGTAAACAGCTACTTTGCCGTCTGCTTCCTGGCGGCTGACGGCAAAGGCCCTTTGCCGTCTGCGGCGGACGGCAAAGAGAGCGGACGGCAATAATTGTGCTGTCAGTCCGTTAAGTGGCTAACGGCAGGCCTTTGTCGTCCGCCACTGACGGCAAAATTACTAGTGTCTTTGCCGTCCGCCGTATGATGTCATCTACACGTCACTACATGGCAGGTTCTTTGCCGTCTGCCACTGATGGCAAAGTGCAGGTTCTTTGCCGTCCACCACTGATGGCAAAGTCTTTGCCATCTGCCACTGTAGGCAAACTGACCAAATGGGTCAGCTCCCAGGAAGCACAGCTAGATGCCACGTGTCTTCTTTGCCGTCCGCGGCAGACGGCAAAGAGCCCGTTGCCGTCGGTGGCAGACGACAAAGAGCCTGCATATTGGCTCTTTTATCTGTTTTTTATTAAATCCAACAATTTTCATCGCAAATATATATGACATATATAGATATATTTCAAAAAGCCATTACAGAGCAAACATATAAGATATCCAACACATAACTTCATCATCCAACCATATATATTACATGCATAGTTCCATCATACATAACAAGTTCAACATAGAGGCATCCAACCATATATATTACAACAGTTTCATCCAACGATACATGCATAGTTCAACGATACAAAAGAAACAGAGAAAGGGATAAGGAGCACTCCATCTATGCAAGCTTTCGTCAAGTGAATGAAATCTGCAAAATGAAAAATAAGAAAGTTAGAACAAGAAGAGTAGAACAAGAAGAAGAGTAGAACAAGAAGAAGACTAGAACAAGAAGAGTAGAACAAGAAGAAGACTAGAACAAGAAGAGTATATCATTTATGAGCTAACTTACGTGAAATGGATCATATATGAGCTAACTAAGTTGAAATGGGTCGTTTATGAGCTAGCTAAGGTGAAATGGATCATTTATGAGCTAACTTAGTTGAAATGGGTCGTTTATGAGCTAACTAAGGTCAAATGGATCGTTTTTGAGGTAACTAAGGTGAAATGGATCGTTTTTTAGCTAACTTAGGTGAAATGGATCATTTATGAGCTAACTTAGTTGAAATGGATCGTTTTTGAGCTAACTTAGGTGAAATGGATCATTTATGAGCTAATTTAGTTGAAATGGATCTTTTTGAGCTAACTTAGGTGAAATGGATCATTTAAGAGCTAATTTAGGTGAAATGGATCGTTTTTTAGCTAACTTGGTGAAATGGATCGTTTATGAGCTAAATTAGTTGAAATGGATCGTTTATGAGATAACCTAGGTAAGATGGGTCATTTTGGAGTTAACCTAGGTGAAATGGGTCATTTTAAAGCTAACGTAGGTAAAATGGATCATTTAGGAGCTAATCTAGGTAAAATGGGTCATTTTTGAGCTAACTTGGATGAACTGGATCATTTATAAGCTAACCTAGGTAAAATGGGTCATTTTAGAGCTAACTTAGGTAAAATGGATCGTCTATGAGCTAACTAAGCTAATTATGCAATTTTTGACATAAGTAAGCTAAGTACAGATCGTTTTAGAGCTAACTTAGGTAAAATGGATGGTTTTGGAGGTCAGTAAGCTTATTAAGTCATTTTGGAGGAGAAGAAGCTAAGTCTAGGTCATTATGGTAAGCATTGGAGGAAATAAAGCTAAGTCTAGGTCTTTATGCATGTGTTAAGCAAAACACTAGATAAACTTACCAAGATCCAGGAGGTGTAGGAGCGGGGTGGCTCGTGTCGGTAGCTGGAGAAGGATCGTGCGATGCTTGTCTGGAGTTACGCTGCACCAAAGATCATTTCCAATGTCTTGTTAGCATGATGACACTCAAATGTTAAGACTAGCAAGTAATGTCCATTCAAATAAAACTCACCGTGGTCCCAGGAGCAATCACTGGCATCGGCGGAGCGGTCTGACCTGTCTTCTCGCACACAGACTGCACATTTGGTTTTGACGACTCAGTCATACTAGTTAGTAATGAGACAAACACTACATGAATGTTTTGGCTAATCTGCAGAAGAAACTTACCACAAGGAGCTCGTACATGGCCCTTGCCTGCATGTCATTCCGTGCCCTCTCCTCCTCCATCATCTTTGTCGTCCTCTCCTCCAACTCCCGCTGCCTCTCCGCCGCCTCCGCCAGAAGTTTCTCCGTTCTATCTCTCTCACTCTGTATAGCAGCCTGCAACACCACTCACATGACCATTTGTAATCATTGATGGAAGCGCACACAATGTAATGGAGAAAGATAACTGAGTACGTATCACTAACCTTGATGGCGAGTTGCACTGGCCGTTCACGAGGCCTTATCTCAGGAGCGGAGCTCGACTGGCGCGCCTTGATCTCCGGGAGAGTGCTAGGACAACGGATAAGTCCATCTCCAATGGCTATGGAGCCATGGGACCTCCCGCCACCAGATATCATCAACAGCTCTGGATCAATGGGACCCTGGCTCGGGTTAAAGTCCTCCCCTTTCCTCGCCTTCCCCTCATCTCTATATCTCACGAGCTTGTTGTGGGAGGAGATGTTGGTGAAGTTGTTTGCATCATCGAGGTCAGACTGAGAGAAAGCCTTGACTTTCTTGAAAGAGGCAGTGTGGGCCATGGCATACAGGTCGTACACCTCTGGCACCTTATCCGCCTTATTGTAGCATGCCTGAAAGAGAGAAACAATGAAAATTAGTAATTAAAGGGCTCAAGCTAGCATGATGAATGAATTGCATGAATCATGAAGCAAACCACATACCCAGTTGCGCCCGAACTGATATAAGTTGGAGCTGCCTTGATGGTGTGGCACACCTTCCATTTGGGCACGTTTGTCCTTGGCCTCGTTGTGGAGGGCTAGCCATTGTTTTGAGCACCACTCATCGACCAACACCTCCCAACAATCCATCCGATCCGCACACCATCTCGGAGGCGCCTAAGTTAGCAAATAGAAACTTGAGCGCTACGGCTAAGAATTACTAAATGAAGGAACTTAAGTAGAGAAGGCCTTAAGAATTACCTTCATGTACTGCTCCTTACTCAGGAACTTATCGCGGCACGCCGGCTTGGTCTTCTTGATACCACGCAAGGCGTAGTAGTCTCGAACAGCCTGCACCCGAGCCTCGTGCCGTAAGTTCTGGAGTAGGCGCTTGCAGACGTTCTCGATAACATGTGCCGCGTCCTCCTCGTATCCCTCCTCACACCTGTAGAATGTCTGCAATCAAATGAGACAATATTGATTAGTACAATTAATAACTAGCTAGTTGAAGATTTTTAAATGTGTAAAGGAGAAATTACCCAGAACTTTCTGATCACCATGTCTGCCCTCGTGTCGCACACGACACCGTCGATAATCTCATCCGGCGGGGCCGGGGCAGCCACGTAGTGCTCCCAGCTCAATCCAAGCTCTGGAAGCCGACCCTCACCAGGCAACGTGACAAACCCCGGGAAGTTTTGCCGGCAAAGAACTCCAAGGACGGAGTTGGGCCGGCGGACACTATGATGGTGGTCCCAACCCCTGCAGCATGACAAGGCCAACGCATTAGTTATTTGAAAAAACATGAATGCACAAGGTACAAAAATATTAAATGCACTTACGTACCTCTCCCCATCAGGGAAAATCAACCACCTCTGCTCGCGGGTCACCGGCACGGACGGGAGCCGTGTAGCACCACGCTGGTAGACGGTGCCCCCCTCCTCCTCAAGATCAGTCGGCTCCCCGCCATCATCAGCATGGCCACTCGGCTCCTCGGGCTGATCCGGCCAGGTACCCCATCCGGACGTGTGCTCCTCCGGGGTCACGTGGGCCGAACTCTCGTGGGCCGAAGGCCAGTCGACCCGAGGCTCGTGGGCCCAAGACCCGTGGACCGGAGGCTCGTGGACCGGAGTCCGTGTAGCCTCCTCCTCGGACGAGTCCACCCTAGCAGTCACGTGCTCGGGTGAAACAGCTGGGGGTGGCGGCGAGGAAGGCGCCGTAGCAGTCACCCTACCTCCTCTCCCACGACCACGTGCCCCACCTCCTCTCTTCCTACCTCGTCCCCTGCTGGGCACCGCGGTCGACGAAGAAGGGCCCGGCGGTGTGGCCATACTGTCCAGCAACGCTCGGCGGAGAGGTGCGTCTGGAATGGAAGACCTCAGACCACGCTCCCGACCAGCGCCCACCATCTTTCAACACCTGCCATGACAAACAGTAAACGAAATTAGTACAACATAAAAAAAGACCGACATGAATAATAATATGTGTATCACTTAAGTGTATCATCATCAAGTACAACATAAAAAAATGTAATACCTGACACTACTAATAATCTCGATCAGTATCATCAATAAATGCATAATCATCATCATCACTATAATCAATGACGGGCTCATAGGGTTCATTGGCATCAACATGTGCAAGGCCACCTTGACGTAATCGGTCAAGCATTGACAGGTCATCCGCAGCAGTAACCTCTTCTTGTTCCGGCTCTTCTTGTTCCTCCTCTGGGGTGATGTCAGATTCATTGTCGCTGTCTACTTCAATGTTTTGGGGTGAAGTATAGCGGTTCTTGAAACGCTTTTTGGAAAGACGTGCCTCTTGGAAGAATTCTCCTTCATATGTGTCTGGGTTAATGTGAGGTTCATAATCCTCTTCCTTTGGGGGAGAAAGTCTAGCACGTGGCGGCACTTCATAAACGACATCCCAACCTTTCAGATTTGGATTAGTTTGGCAGGCCCACGGTAGATAGAATACTTGGGTCGCCTGTTGAGCCATAATATAGACATCAGGAACATCTAAATGAGTGCTTTGGTTGATTTCAACTAGCCCTACATGTTCATGAGTCCTTCTAGTCTCCTTCGGCTGAAACCAATAACATTTGAAGACTACGACATTCGGTGGGTTTTCACCATAGAACAGAAGTTCATAAATTGCTTCAACTCTCCCATAATACTCGGTACCTCCTTCGCCGATAGCAGATACACAACAATTTGTTGACTTTCGGTCGGCCATAGATAGCTCTTTGCCATAGGTACGAAAGCGATACCCGTTGATGTCGTACTTGTCAAATGAACGGACCTTATAGTCAAAACCATTAGCGACTTGTCTCAATTCGGCGTCCATAGACTCTGAATTAGCCTACAAGTTTAATATGAAAGGATTGTTGCATTATGCACAAATTAGCGAATGAAATGAAATTGTCTAATAGAAATTACCGTTTGTTTGAACCAAGAGATGAAACCGGGATAGCCACCTCCTTGCTTTGCGAGAAGCTCATACTCTTCGACGGAATCCTTTTGGATCTCCGCTCCATACGAGAATATGGCGACGTATCGACTGTATGACATATCCAGGAATAAGAGTAGTTCAAAGGAAATAGAAGTTGCGAAACAATGTACCGAGAACTTACTCGATGTACGGCCGCACTTCTATCAGGTTGTTGAAGATATACAACGAAATGGTCCGCCATTCTTCGTTATCCAAAGATACTGGATGTGAAACACTAGCTGGTGCGAGATTCCCTTTGAATAGGCTGAGGTTGGATCCACCCTTTTTAGGCTCGTCAGCATTGTACCGAGGCTTCGGATTATGCAAATGACGATTTTTGGCTTCGTAGTGCGCTGTTACGAAGTTTGCCGCCTCCTCTGTGATGAATGCCTCAGCCATCGATGCTTCAATTCTACGTTTATTTTTACATTTTTCTCGAAGCGTCTTCTGCATCCTCTCAGTTGGGTAGCACCAACGATTTTGCACGGGCCCCCCCAATCTTGCCTCGGTCGGGAGATGCAAAATCAAATGCTGCATTGGATTAAAGAAGCCCGGTGGAAAGATCTTCTCTAACTTGCAGATCAACTCCGGCGCCAACTCTTCCATTTCTTCTAGCACGCCAGGCGATAGTTCTTTCGCACAAAGAACACGGAAGAAATAGCTGAGTTCTGCCAGTACTAGCCATTCATCCTCAGGGATGAAGCCACGCAACATCACCGGCATTACCCGCTCAATCCATATGTGCCAATCATGACTCTTGAGACCAAATATCTTCAGTTTATCAAGATTCGCTCCCCTCTTTAGATTCGCTGCATACCCATCGGGGAACATCAACTGCTGTTGCACCCACAAGAGAATTTCCCTCATAGCTGGCCTTCCAAGATTGAACCATGCCTTTGGCTTCGTCCAGTTCTGCTTTCCTTTCGGTTCTTTCATGTTTTGTAACGGCCTATCACATAGCGCCTCCAGATCGACTCTAGCCTTAGTATTATCCTTTGACTTCCCATCTATGCCGAACAATGTACCAAAAAGTGCCTCGGCGATATTCTTCTCAGTGTGCATCACGTCGATGTTGTGTGGGCAAAGGAGGTCTTTGAAGTAAGGCAGATCCCATAAGCATGTTTTGTGAGTCCACGCGTGCTTAGTATTATACCCCTTGAAGTACCCTGGACGTTGTGGATCTGGCTCGAGAGTGTTTAACTGATCCAGGGTCTGTTGGCCTGTCAATGCAGGTGGTGCAGAGTTTTTGACAACTCTACCCCTGATGAAGTTCTTCTTGTCTTTCCTGAACTTATGGCGAGGATCCAGGAACTGTCTATGCATGTCGAAGCAAGAAAACTTGCGACCGGCCTGAAGCCAACGAAACTCAAGAGCTCCCTTGCATGTGGGGCACGGGAACCTTCCATGCACACACCAGCCAACGAATAGCGCATACGCCAGCAAGTCATGCGTCGAGTACATGTACCAGACACGCATTATGAAGTTCCGTTTGCTAAAGGCGTCGTATGTCTTGAATCCATTATCCCAGGCTTCTTGCAATTCGTCCTTAAGCGGCTGCATGTACACATTCATATTTTTGCCCGGATAGTTGGGTCCTGGAATTATCAACGTCAGGAAAATGTTCTTTCTTTGCATAATCTGTCCGGGGGGGAGATTGAGTGGAAAGACAAATACGGGCCAACAACTGTATTGGGCTGCCGTCATACCAAACACACTGAACCCATCCGTGTTGATGCCGACTCGAGGATGCCTCAGATCCGCTGCTTTGTCAGCATGTAATTCATCAAACTTTTTCCATGCAACACCATCCGATGTGTGTACCATCATTAGATTCCCATCTGCATCTAGTTCGGTTCTTTTGCCTGTTTTGTGCCATGTCATCGGTCTGGCCGTCTCTTCGACCATGAAAAGACGTTGAAGTCTTGGTATGATTTGCATATACCGAAGAACACTAACGGGGATTTTGGTCTGTGGCTTCTCACCCATACCGTTGTCTACCACAATATACCTGGAAGACTTGCAAATGGGACAATAGTTCAAGTCCGCATAGTCAAGCCTAAATAAGGCACATCCTTTCTCACAGGCATGTATCTTCTCCTAGGGCATCTTCAGTGCACGGAGGATTTTGTCCGACTAGTACAGGTTTGCAGGCATTACATGGCCTTTGGGTAGAAAGCGTCCAAATACTGTCATAATTGTGTCATAGCATTCTCTGCCCAAGTTGAACTGAGCCTTCAGAGCCATTACTTGTGAGATGGCATCCAACTGACAAAGCTCAGTGTGCTCGTGGAGCGGACGTTTCGAAGACTCCAACATTTCATTGAAGGCCTTTGCAGATTCCTCCATCTCCTCGTCCGAATCCCGAGCATCATCATAGCCTTGCACCATGTTTTCCATCCCGGTACCATGCTCGTCGGTGCGACGACGATCCACCTCAGCTCGGTCATGTTGGGCAGACTCACCATGAAATGTCCACACCGTATAATCGGACGTAAAACCACTCTTCTACAGGTGTTTGCCCATTTCAGCCTCTGTCTTCTTTTCCCAATTGCCGCACCGGAAACAGGGGCACCAGGTTTTCTTTTGGCCATTTGCAAATGCAGCTTGCACAAACCCCTTAGTTTTTGTGAACCATTCAACGCTCCATTTGTTCTGACCAGTGTGACCGGTATACATCCAAGCACGGTCACTCATCTTGACTTTCAGAGCTACTGGACACACAACAATTATATATGTAATTCACCATGTATATATTCATCAGTTGATCTACTTTGTCAATTTTATTACGTCCATGCAACCTACACTCTAATAGGTAATGATAGGTCCTAATCCCACCCGTGTATGTGTAGATTGGGTTCATTTTCCCATGCTATGCTCCGGATCCGACGCAAAATTTCGGCAGCACCTCCCCGCTGTTCTCCTGATACACGTCTCTGCAATAAACAGAGAGGATGTGTACCCGGAGAACAACAGGGGAGGCACTGACGAAATATATGCGTCGGATCCGGAGCAAAGCATATGGGAAAACGAACCCAATCTACACATACTCGGGCTGTCCATGGATAGCGTTGGACAATTCGAAAGAATCAAGGTTATAAATATGCAAATGCATGCATATTTATAACTATGACGCTTTCGAACGGGAGACACATATTGGTTACGCATACTGATGATTCAAGACACATATATAGCTAGCTATCAAGTTTCATCAGAATAGATCAAATAATTAATGGGGGAGGAGGACTTGTCATTTGTGCTCACCCACGAACGAAGGGGCAGAGCTCGTCAAACGCACGGCGAGGTCATCGAACACCAAACCTCGCAGCGATGAAACAACTGCACATTTAAAACTACACGATCAACACAATTATATATGATGTTTTTCATAACAAAATCGAAAAATATATGACCTAACTAATAATTCACAAATATATGACCCCGTCGGCCTCTGGAAGGCTAAAGAACACCTTTTCGGGAGGTGTCGGTGGTCGGGGTGTCCTGTCGGTGTTGGGGTGCCGTGTCGGGGTCGGGGTGCTGTTTCGTGGTCGGGGGGTCGGGGTGTCTTGTCGATGTCGGGGTAGTGCCA